>NW_024740169.1:0-20581 GCF_018991925.1 Homarus americanus | reverse complement strand
ACCTTGCAGCCGTCAGGGAGTACCTGGCAGCAGAAGTGCTCGAGCTGGCCGGTAACGCCGCCCGCGACAACAAGAAGACCCGCATTATCCCGCGTCATCTTCAGCTTGCCATTCGCAATGACGAGGAGCTGAACAAGCTCCTATCTGGAGTCACCATTGCCCAAGGGGGTGTCCTTCCTAACATCCAAGCTGTGCTCCTCCCCAAGAAGACAGAGAAGAAATAAGAACCCAAGGTTCGTTCACACAAGACAACCTAACCAAACAGGCGCCTTTCGGAGCCACAGGATATCACTTAAAGAGAGAAATATACGACATCAACGTTTTGCAGGATAACACTCTGTGGAAATTGAGTGTAAATGTTTTAGAATGGTGTAGATGTGAAGGGCGGTTGTGGGGGCCTGGGGTGGGGGACTTAAACGGGACTTAGAAGGGCGCAAGAAGCAGCAGCAGCAGCAAGGGAGGCGACCTTATTTTCACTCTGGTTCATTGACAGTACACATTTACCAGCAGCATACATTGGAGTCATATTGTAATTGTAGACTAATCAGTGTGTGGGCTAGCCAATTTGGGATAAACAGCAAGAATGTAATGTCCTCAATGAAGTAATGACATAGTTCAAGATGTCTTTGACAGTGTCACATTCAATAATATAGTGCTTTAAAGGTGTATCACAAAGTTTACATGCTGAGTGTTCCGGTATGGGTACAGCGTTACTAACTAGCCAGATGTGTCTGTATCCTAACCTAATTCTGGCCACGACTACATCACACAGGCAAGTTGTTTGGACACTCTTCCTAGCCCCCTTGGTCCCTGTTCACCTACCTACTGTAGCCGTAAGTAGGTACCTGTTGTAAATCGAAAGGTTGCCAATTCGTAATCAGGGAAAGTTGATTGAGCTTCTAAACTTGAACTGACATAATCCGAGGAGTGGTGATCCGAGGATCACAGACACTATCTCTCCCACTACAAATCCCTTCCTAACCTCCTGCTCCTTCCTCTGTCCTCCCCAAATTTAACCATGCTATCGCAAAGGTAATAATACAGGTAGAGACAACAACATATTTTCCTATTGTCTTATTATATATTAATAACAGAAACGCTGCCGCCATCCCGGAGGCTATACATTGTCTCACTGTTCATTACCTCCACAATTCTTCCTCTTACTTCTTCTTCCATCAATACTTTATTAACGGTGTATGTAAGTTTCACCATGTATTGCACTACAGCGGTAGAGCAAAGTATATTTTGTTAGCAATAAACAAAAAGCATATTTTATGGCCTAATCATCACTACATAGAACACCACCCATAAAGCATGATACTAGTAGACCACAAACTGCTATAAACACCCAAAGCATATTTTATTGCCTAATCATCACTACATAGAACACCACTCATAAAGCATGATACTATTAGACCACAAACTGCTATAAACCCCAATAATATAATAGACTATACTAGTGACTATAATTGTGTTACCCAATATTTTACGAAATAATACTATAAAACATAATAATAAACACACTATTAGTGTATATTAGTTGAATGCACAATCTGATGAGAAGTAAAAAAAAAAACAACAACATAACAATAACCTATAAAGAGTGTAGAGTATTTTTTTGCAAACTATTATACTAGTAGATGGTCTAAGATAACTGTATGTGAAGGAAAAGGTGTGCTCTCCACTCAAACTTTCTTTTTATGAAATCTCCAACTCCCCAGCTGAGCGGTACGCCCAATGGGAAACAAAACGTGGCACATAACACGCCGCCCACCAGCTCTGGCTCGGTGAATAGGAATCAGTAATCGGGCGGAGTATAAACAACACCGCCGCCAATGTGCTCCTCCCATCTCTGAGGAAATCTGGTGGGCAACTTAGTATTATATTAGTATGTAATAATAATAACAATAATAAAAATAATAATAATAATAATAATAATACTAATAATAATAAGAATAATAATAATATTAATAATAATAATATTAATAATAATAAAATGCAATTACATTTTATAACACATACTAACAAAATAGTGAGCCTCCTACTATACTTAACTAATAGGTTAGGCTAAGTAGGAGGACTTGCAAGTACAGTAGTATATACACACACACACACACACACATTACAGACAACAAACTAAATTAGAAACCACACGTCAGTGAAGTTGTCAAATCCTCCAGTTTCCGTCTCCACCTCTTCCTCCGACTCAAGTCCCTCGGAGTTCCTGCGCCCGAGCTCCTCAGTGTTTACTCAACATTCATACTTCTCAAGCTCACCTATGCCTCCCCTCCCTGGTCTTCTTCCCTAAATGCCACACAAAGTAAACACCTAGAAAAAGTGCAAAAGAGGGCATGCAAGATTATTCTCTCCTGTTCCTATCTATTACATATCACAAAGCGCCCAACACACTGACCGGACCCTTTAGACTCTCACTGACCATCACTCACGACCTCATCTGCAAATTTGTAAGAAGCTTCTACACCATCCCCGGACAATCGCTCCTACTACCACCTGAGATCCCTAAACTGAGAATTTGCTCTCGACAATTGGCCAACCGCATCCAGCCCATACGTGCACGAACTGATCTCTATAAGAACAGCTCAGTCCCAACCATTGTAAAAATTATCGATAACTTGTAATAAATCAGTGTACTCACCCCAGTAAACACGACTCTTGCACTGTCACTATGTTGAAATGAACTGTAGTTTGAGCTTTTCCCCAGCTAGTTATTATATGTTCTATTTGTGTCACCTACATTGTATATTATTTGTAATTCTGTAACCCATTCCCAAATATGTAACTGTATATTTTCTTAGCCTTCTGGCTGCCAAGCACTTCAATAAACCGTTAATTATTATTATTATTATTTATATGTTGGCCCATACCAACTCACTCCCCTGAACCCTCCTCCCCACCGGACTATCAACAAGTTCTTGCCATAAGGTACTATCTCATTTGGCAAAGGAATGGAACCAGTGATGAATAGTGGTGAACAGTGCTTAACTCAGTGAAAAACAACTCGGCAGTTGAGTCTTACCCAAGCTAGCTAACCACCTTCACACAGTGAGGTCCCAGGCACCCAGTTATACTTCCCCTGAGACTCCACGATAGAGAGGCCTGGGACCACACCTCACCCACTTGAATGAGTGAGTCATGTCGACCACGTGGTGTCCCCAAGATGCTACGACACCACGTAGTGAATGTTTTGCTACAGCATCATGTAAAGTTCCTCATAACACCATCTGTGAGGTAACTGCTACATCATCAGGCCCCTCATAACGCCATCTGTGAGGGAGTTACTACACTATGTGTCTGGTGTTCAACACCTCACCTTACATGATCTACGCGTGCAAACATTAATCTGTATGTTCACTGTGTGCTCCTTCACCTTTCTCTAATGAGGGCTTTTGTTAAACCACCAATGTATGTACTAAGTCATTTGTGTCCAATGTATACTTTCGAAAAGCCCTTGTTTGGGTCAGGTAGGAGAGAGTAGTCGTCATTATTGTCCAAGCCACATTATTTATTTCTATATATAAGTAATGTAGGCTGGTTTTTAAATACCTCAATCCCCTAACGGTGCCGTTTGTATATTAAGAAATACCGAAGCCATACAGTACAACACCAGCGAATATGAAGTATCACTGTAACCGGCAACTGTTACTCACTCATACCTACATACATATATAGAGTCTTTACAGAATGATAGCAGACACGGGGAAGACGAACAACAAGAGGAGAAGAGTTAGAAGAAAATCAACTTCAAGCTAAGAAGAAGAATACCAAGACATTTCCTCCAAACAAGAAAACAACACACACACAATCAAGCCGACCAAACACTGAGAAACCATGGCGGAAACCAACATGCACCGGACGCTTGACCTGACTCTATCCTGCCGCATCCAGGCGAGTTGCTGCTTAAAGTCCCTCACGCAAGCGCTGTTTAGCCACTGCACCTATTCTATCCTCCTAAAATTCACTTCAATCCCCCCTGCCACTAGCATGTTATGTATGTATGTATGTATGTATGTATGAATGAATGCTAACTGCAACTTTGCGTATTAAAACTCATTACTCTTCCCGAAGTAATATAGTGCGTGGTTATGTTATGTCATGTTAGGATAGATTATAAACTACATTGGGTTACATTTCGTGAGGTTCGGTGACGCTACAGGAAGTTAGGTGAGGTACCTGGAGGTTAGGTGAATGTTGACTGACTGACTGACAATTATTAGGAAGTGGTTCCAACACGTTCACACACAACCTATACTCATACCACAAGTCCAGAATTAGAGAGGATCATGTTATTGGATATATTTTCAACGATTTACTCAGTGTCTAACCAACTCTTTAGCGATTTAAATGTGGACCTAAAATTAGGTCCGTATATTTGTTTGTCGTGGTGGTGGTGTGCGCCCGTCCATCAGGTTGATTAACCACCAAAACCATAAAGGGTGCGGCCCTGCCGTTTCAGGGCATAAACCACATCCATGGCGGTGACGGTCTTCCTTTTTGCGTGCTCGGTGTAGGTGACGGCGTCACGGATGACGTTCTCCAGAAACACCTTGAGGACGCCGCGGGTCTCCTCGTAGATGAGGCCGGATATACGTTTAACACCTCCACGCCGAGCTAGACGACGAATGGCGGGCTTGGTGATACCCTGGATGTTGTCACGAAGCACCTTACGATGACGCTTGGCGCCACCCTTTCCAAGTCCCTTGCCTCCTTTGCCTCGTCCAGTCATGTTGTTGTGGTTGCTACTACAGGTGGTCCTGGTGTGGCTTCGCCCACGGTTTGGTGGGAGTAGGTGGCGTGCTGTGGACGCAGCGGTAGTATCGTTCATCCAAGGCCGTCCCTCCCTCTTGGAGGTGGGGCGTAGCTTGCGGATGACGCATGCGGCACTCGTGGCCAATGAGGGGGCCACTGAGGTGGAGAATGTCTGTATATAAGCCCGCCCGCCTGCCGGGCCGCCCGTATTGACTATTTCGTCGTCGAGATGGCCCGTACTAAACAGACTGCCCGCAAGTCCACTGGAGGCAAGGCTCCACGGAAGCAGCTTGCCACCAAGGCAGCTCGCAAGTCCGCCCCAGCCACCGGTGGTGTCAAGAAGCCCCATCGTTACAGGCCCGGAACCGTCGCCCTTCGTGAGATCCGTCGCTACCAGAAGAGCACAGAGCTACTCATCAGGAAGCTGCCCTTCCAGCGCCTGGTGCGTGAGATCGCCCAGGATTTCAAGACTGACCTGCGCTTCCAGTCGTCTGCCGTCATGGCTCTGCAGGAAGCCTCTGAGGCTTACCTGGTGGGTCTTTTCGAGGACACCAACCTGTGTGCCATTCACGCCAAGCGCGTTACCATCATGCCCAAGGACATCCAGCTGGCCCGGCGCATCCGCGGAGAGCGTGCTTAAGTCCTCTTCCTTGGGGACAAACAAAAAGCACAACAAAACCTACTAGACATCTATAACTCGGCCCTTCTCAGGGCCAAAGAACTGTTCTGAAGATAATTTTCTTGACAATCGAAATGGTTGGTGGTAGGAGAGCGTTAATTTCGGTTACCCAAATCGCCTAACGGTAAGTTGGTAACATTCGTGCAGGCACGATTGTATAGTAGGTCATCAATTCGGGAGGTGGGTGCAACAAACAAGAGCTAGTAACAAATAAAGATATAAACAATAAATAAATAAATAAATAAATAACTAAGATAAAATAAAATAAAATAAAATAAAATAAATTGTTTACATGAAATAGGCGTGCTGCAAACAAGAAATGAAGCCCAAACACACTCCAGGTATGTCACTTTGCAGTGGGTGTGAAACTACTCCACGCAGAATTTATTTATTTATTTATTTATTATGTTTCGATTTAGTCCTGTTTCTACGCCAATAGAGAATGCAGATTATTATAATTTTTTTATTATTTCCCTCTCAATACATCACTGTCGGTAACTGTCTCTTTAACATGTAACTGTGGCTCCGATGGAGCCGATTAAGTTGTAGTAGTGGGATGGCGTGTTTATTGTGCACAAGTAACCTCTTACTTGGAAGAGGTGTACTTGGTGACAGCCTTGGTGCCCTCAGACACGGCATGCTTGGCCAGTTCACCGGGCAGCAAGAGTCGGACAGCTGTCTGGATTTCCCGACTTGTAATGGTGGAGCGTTTGTTGTAGTGCGCCAGGCGGGAAGCCTCGGCAGCGATGCGCTCGAAGATGTCGTTCACGAAAGAGTTCATGATGGACATAGCTTTGGAGGAGACTCCTGTGTCGGGGTGCACTTGTTTCAGTACCTTGTAGATGTAGATGCTGTAGCTTTCCTTCCTCCTGCGCTTCTTCTTCTTGTCACCCTTGGCAATGGCCTTCTGGGCCTTTCCAGCCTTCTTGGCAGCCTTTCCGGAAGTTTTGGGAGGCATGGCGGCACAGTTACTCGTGGCGCGGAGCGAGAGAATTGAAAACTGGCCCGACTAACTTTTCCTTATATACCGAGCGGGCCGCTCAGGATCAGACTGGCTGCAGCTACGGCTCTCCTACATTGGTTGGGTCCGCGAGACGGCCACCTGGCCTGATCCTGAGCTTGGTATAAAAGACCAAGGTGGCGGGCGGAAATTTAACTCCTATCACGAAAAGCAGCAGCAGCAACATGTCAGGACGCGGCAAGGGAGGCAAGGTGAAGGGCAAGTCAAAGTCCCGTTCTAGCAGGGCCGGACTCCAGTTCCCCGTGGGTAGGATCCACCGTCTCTTGCGTAAAGGCAACTATGCTGAGCGTGTTGGTGCAGGTGCCCCTGTGTACCTTGCAGCCGTCATGGAGTACCTGGCAGCAGAAGTGCTCGAGCTGGCCGGTAGCGCCGCCCGCGACAACAAGAAGACCCGCATTATCCCGCGTCATCTTCAGCTTGCCATTCGCAATGACGAGGAGCTGAACAAGCTCCTGTCTGGAGTCACCATTGCCCAAGGGGGTGTCCTTCCTAACATCCAAGCTGTGCTCCTCCCCAAGAAGACAGAGAAGAAATAAGAACCTAAGGTTCGTTCACACAAGACAACCTAACCAAACAGGCTCCTTTCGGAGCCACAGGATATCACTTAAAGAGAGAAATATACGACATCAACGTTTTGCAGGATAACACTCTATTTTACGTCAAATTAGCATAGTATTGTGGAAATAGAGTGAAATTGATTTTGAATGGTGTAGATGTGAAGGGCGGTTGTGGGGGCCTGGGGTGGGGGACTTAAACGGGACTTAGAAGGGCGCAGAAGCAGCAGCAGCAGCAAGGGAGGCGACCTTATTTTCACTCTGGTTCATTGACAGTACACATTTACCAGCAGCATACATTGGAGTCATATTGTAATTGTAGACTAATCAGTGTGTGGGCTAGCCAATTTGGGATAAACAGCAAGAATGTAATGTCCTCAATGAAGTAATGACATAGTTCAAGATGTCTTTGACAGTGTCACATTCAATAATATAGTGCTTTAAAGGTGTATCACAAAGTTTACATGCTGAGTGTTCCGGTATGGGTACAGCGTTACTAACTAGCCAGATGTGTCTGTATCCTAACCTAATTCTGGCCACGACTACATCACACAGGCAAGTTGTTTGGACACTCTTCCTAGCCCCCTTGGTCCCTGTTCACCTACCTACTGTAGCAGTAAGTAGGTACCTGTTGTAAATCGAAAGGTTGCCAATTCGTAATCAGGGAAAGTTGATTGAGCTTCTAAACTTGAACTGACATAATCCGAGGAGTGGTGATCCGAGGATCACAGACACTATCTCTCCCACTACAACTCCCTTCCTAACCTCCTGCTCCTTCCTCTGTCCTCCCCAAATTTAACCATGCTATCGCAAAGGTAATAATACAGGTAGAGACAACAACATATTTTCCTATTGTCTTATTATATATTAATAACAGAAACGCTGCCGCCATCCCGGAGGCTATACATTGTCTCACTGTTCATTACCTCCACAATTCTTCCTCTTACTTCTTCTTCCATCAATACTTTATTAACGGTGTATGTAAGTTTCACCATGTATTGCCCTACAGCGGTAGAGCAAAGTATATTTTGTTAGCAGCTTGTCCAAAAGCATTTTTATGGCCTAATCATCACTACATAGAACACCACCTATAAAGTATGATACTAGTAGACCACAAACTGCTATAAACACCAAAGCATATTTTATTGCCTAATCATCACTACATAGAACACCACTATAAAGCATGATAATATTAGACCACAAACTGCTATAAACCCCTAATAATATAATAGACTATACTAGTGGGACTATAATTAGTTACCCAATATTTTACGAAATAATACTATAAAACATAATAATAAACACACTATTAGTGTATATTAGTTGAATGCACAATCTGATGAGAAGTAAAAAAAAAACAACAACATAACAATAACCTATAAAGAGTGTAGAGTATTTTTGTGCAAACTATTATACTAGTAGATGGTCTAAGATAACTGTATGTGAAGGAAAAGGTGTGCTCTCCACTCAAACTTTCTTTTTATGAAATCTCCAACTCCCCAGCTGAGCGGTACGCCCAATGGGAAACAAAACGTGGCACATAACACGCCGCCCGCCAGCTCTGGCTCGGTGAATAGGAATCAGTAATCGGGCGGATTATAAACAACACCGCCGCCAATGTGCTCCTCCCATCTCTGAGGAAATCTGGTGGGCAACTTAGTATTATATTAGTATGTAATAATAATAACAATAATAAAAATAATAATAATAATAATAATAATACTAATAATAATAAGAATAATAATAATATTAATAATAATAATATTAATAATAATAACATGCAATTACATTTTATAACACATACTAACAAAATAGTGTATAGCCTACTATACTTAACTATAATAGGTTAGGTTGCGTAGGAGGATCTAAAAAGTACAGTAGTATATACACACACACACACACATACATATAGACAACAAACTAAATTAGAAACCACACGTCAGTGAAGTTATCAAATCCTCCAGTTTCCGTCTCCACCTCCTACGCCGACTCAAGTCCCTCGGTGTTCCTGCACACGAGCTCCTCAGTGTTTATACAACATTCATACTTCCCAAGCTCACCTGGTCTTCCTCCCTAAATGCCACACAACGTAAACACCTAGAAAAAGTGCAAAAGAGGCCATGCAAGATTATTCTCTACCCTTCCTACTCCACATATCAAGAAGCGCTCAACACACTGACCGACCCTTTAGACTCTCACTGACCATCACCACGACCTCATCTGCAAATTTGGTAAGAAGCTTCTACACCATCCCCGACACCGGCTCCTACTACCACCTGAGATCCCTAGTCCGAGAATTGCTCTTCGACACCACAACCGCATCCAGCCCATACGTGCACGAACTGATCTCTATAAGAACAGCCCAGTCCCAACCATTGTAAAAATTATCGATAACTTGTAATAAATCAGTGTACTCACTCCCAGTAAACACGACTCCTTGCACTGTCACTATGTTGAAATGAACTGTAGTTTGAGCTTTTCCCCAGCTAGTTATTATATGTCTTATTTGTGTCACTCATGTTACTTGTATATTATTTGTAATTCGTAACCCATTCCCCAAATATGTAACTGTATATTTTCAGCCTTCTGGCTGCCAAGCACTTTCAATAAACCGTTAATTATTATTATTATTATTATTATTATTTATATGTTGGCCCATACCAACTCACTCCCCTGAACCCTCCTCCCCACCGGACTATCAACAAGTTCTTGCCATAAGGTACTATCTCATTTGGCAAAGGAATGGAACCAGTGATGAATAGTGGTGAACAGTGCTTAACTCAGTGAAAAACAACTCGGCAGTTGAGTCTTACCCAAGCTAGCTAACCACCTTCACACAGTGAGGTCCCAGGTACCCGGTTATACTTCCCCTGAGACTCCACGATAGAGAGGCCTGGGACCACACCTCACCCACTTGAATGAGTGAGTCATGTGGACCACGTGGTGTCCCCAAGATGCTACGACACCACGTAGTGAATGTTTTGCTACAGCATCATCATGTGAAGTTCCTCATAACACCATCTGTGAGGTAACTGCTACATCATCAGGCCCCTCATAACGCCATCTGTGAGGGAGTTACTACACTACGTGTCTGGTGTTCAACACCTCACCTTACATGATCTACGCGTGCAAACATTAATCTGTATGTTCACTGTGTGCTCCTTCACCTATCTCTAATGAGGGCTTTTGTTAAACCACCAATGTATGTACTAAGTCATTTGTGTCCAATGTATACTTTCGAAAAGCCCTTGTTTGGGGAAGGTAGGAGAGAGTAGTCGTCATTATTGTCCAAGCCACATTATTTATTTCTATATATAAGTAATGTAGGCTGGTTTTTAAATACCTCAATCCCCTAACGGTGCCGTTTGTATATTAAGAAATACCGAAGCCATACAGTACAACACCAGCGAATATGAAGTATCACTGTAACCGGCAACTGTTACTCACTCATACCTACATACATATATAGAGTCTTTACAGAATGATAGCAGACACGAGGAAGACGAACAACAAGAGGAGGAGAGTTAGAAGAAAATCAACTTCAAGCTAAGAAGAAGAATACCAAGACATTTCCTCCAAACAACAAAACAACACACACAATCAAGCCGACCAAACACTGAGAAACCATGGCGGAACCCAACATGCACCGGACGCTTGACCTGACTCTATCCTGCCGCATCCAGGCGAGTTGCTGCTTAAAGTCCCTCACGCAAGCGCTGTTTAGCCACTGCACCTATTCTCTCCTCCTAAAATTCACTTCAATCCCCCCTGCCACTAGCATGTTATGTATGTATGTATGTATGTATGCATGAATGATAACTGCAACTTTGCGTATTAAAACTCATTACTCTTACCGAAGTAATATAGTGCGTGGTTATGTTATGTCATGTTAGGATAGATTATAAACTACATTGGGTTACATTTCGTGAGGTTCGGTGACGCTACAGGAAGTTAGGTGAGGTACCTGGAGGTTAGGTGAATGTTGACTGACTGACTGACTGACTGACAATTACTAGGAAGTGGTTCCAACACGTTCACGCACAACCTATACTCATACCACAAGTCCAGAATTAGAGAGGATCATGTTATTGGATATATTTTCAACGATTTACTCAGTGTCTAACCAACTCTTTAGCGATTTAAATGTGGACCTAAAATTAGGTCCGTATATTTGTTTGTCGTGGTGGTGGTGGTGGTGTGCGCCCGTCCATCAGGTTGATTAACCACCAAAACCATAAAGGGTGCGGCCTTGCCGTTTCAGGGCATACACCACATCCATGGCGGTGACGGTCTTCCTTTTTGCGTGCTCGGTGTAGGTGACGGCGTCACGGATGACGTTCTCCAGAAACACCTTGAGGACGCCGCGGGTCTCCTCGTAGATGAGGCCGGATATACGTTTAACACCTCCACGCCGAGCTAGACGACGAATGGCGGGCTTGGTGATACCCTGGATGTTGTCACGAAGCACCTTACGATGACGCTTGGCGCCACCCTTTCCAAGTCCCTTGCCTCCTTTGCCTCGTCCAGTCATGTTGTTGTGGTTGCTACTACAGGTGGTCCTGGTGTGGCTTCGCCCACGGTTTGGTGGGAGTAGGTGGCGTGCTGTGGACGCAGCGGTAGTATCGTTCATCCAAGGCCGTCCCTCCCTCTTGGAGGTGGGGCGTAGCTTGCGGATGACGCATGCGGCACTCGTGGCCAATGAGGTGGCCACTGAGGTGGAGAATGTCTGTATATAAGCCCGCCCGCCTGCCAGGCCGCCCGTATTTACTATTTCGTCGTCGAGATGGCCCGTACTAAACAGACTGCCCGCAAGTCCACTGGAGGCAAGGCTCCACGGAAGCAGCTTGCCACCAAGGCAGCTCGCAAGTCCGCCCCAGCCACCGGTGGTGTCAAGAAGCCCCATCGTTACAGGCCCGGAACCGTCGCCCTTCGTGAGATCCGTCGTTACCAGAAGAGCACAGAGCTACTCATCAGGAAGCTGCCCTTCCAGCGCCTGGTGCGTGAGATCGCCCAGGATTTCAAGACTGACCTGCGCTTCCAGTCGTCTGCCGTCATGGCTCTGCAGGAAGCCTCTGAGGCTTACCTGGTGGGTCTTTTCGAGGACACCAACCTGTGTGCCATTCACGCCAAGCGCGTTACCATCATGCCCAAGGACATCCAGCTGGCCCGGCGCATCCGCGGAGAGCGTGCTTAAGTCCTCTTCCTTGGGGAAAAAGAAAAAGCACAACAAAACCTACCAGACATCTATAACTCGGCCCTTCTCAGGGCCAAAGAACTGTTCTGAAGATAATTTTCATGACAATCGAAATGGTTGGTGGTAGGAGAGCGTTAATTTCGGTTACCCAAATCGCCTAACGGTAAGTTGGTAACATTCGTGCAGGCACGAATGTATAGTAGGTCATCAATTCGGGAGGTGGGTGGGTGCAACAAACAAGAGCTAGTAACAAATAAATATATAAAGAATAAGTAAGTAAATAAATAAATAAAATAAAAGAAAATACAATAAAATACAATAAAATAAAATAAATTGTTTACATGAAATAGGCGTGCTGCAAACATGAAATGAAGCCCAAACACACTCCATGTATGTCACTTTGCAGTGGGTGTAAAAGTACTCCACGCAGAATTTATTTATTTATTTATTATGTTTCGATTTAGTCCGGTTTCTACGCCAATAGAGAATGCAGATTATTATAATTTTTTTTTTTTTTTATTTCCCTCTCAATATATCACTGTCGGTAACTGTCTCTTTAACATGTAACTGTGGCTCCGATGGAGCCGATTAAGTTGTAGTAGTGGGATGGCGTGTTTGTTGTGCACAAGTAACCTCTTACTTGGAAGAGGTGTACTTGGTGACAGCCTTGGTGCCCTCAGACACGGCATGCTTGGCCAGTTCACCGGGCAGCAAGAGTCGGACAGCTGTCTGGATTTCCCGACTTGTAATGGTGGAGCGTTTGTTGTAGTGCGCCAGGCGGGAAGCCTCGGCAGCGATGCGCTCGAAGATGTCGTTCACGAAAGAGTTCATGATGGACATAGCTTTGGAGGAGACTCCTGTGTCGGGGTGCACTTGCTTCAGTACCTTGTAGATGTAGATGCTGTAGCTTTCCTTCCTCCTGCGCTTCTTCTTCTTGTCACCCTTGGCAATGGCCTTCTGGGCCTTTCCAGCCTTCTTGGCAGCCTTTCCGGAAGTTTTGGGAGGCATGGCGGCACAGTTACTCGTGGCGCGGAGCGAGAGAATTGAAAACTGGCCCGACTAACTTTTCCTTATATACCGAGCGGGCCGCTCAGGATCAGACTGGCTGCAGCTACGGCTCTCTTACATTGGTTGGGTCCGCGAGACGGCCACCTGGCCTGATCCTGAGCTTGGTATAAAAGACCAAGGTGGCGGGCGGAAATTTAACTCCTATCACGAAAAGCAGCAGCAGCAACATGTCAGGACGCGGCAAGGGAGGCAAGGTGAAGGGCAAGTCAAAGTCCCGTTCTAGCAGGGCCGGACTCCAGTTCCCCGTGGGTAGGATCCACCGTCTCTTGCGTAAAGGCAACTATGCTGAGCGTGTTGGTGCAGGTGCCCCTGTGTACCTTGCAGCCGTCATGGAGTACCTGGCAGCAGAAGTGCTCGAGCTGGCCGGTAACGCCGCCCGCGACAACAAGAAGACCCGCATTATCCCGCGTCATCTTCAGCTTGCCATTCGCAATGACGAGGAGCTGAACAAGCTCCTGTCTGGAGTCACCATTGCCCAAGGGGGTGTCCTTCCTAACATCCAAGCTGTGCTCCTCCCCAAGAAGACAGAGAAGAAATAAGAACCCAAGGTTCGTTCACACAAGACAACCTAACCAAACAGGCTCCTTTCGGAGCCACAGGATATCACTTAAAGAGAGAAATATACGACATCAACGTTTTGCAGGATAACACTCTATTTTACGTGTAATTAGCATAGTATTGTGGAAATTGAGTGAAATTGATTTTGAATGGTGTAGATGTGAAGGGCGGTTGTGGGGGCCTGGGGTGGGGGACTTAAACGGGACTTAGAAGGGCGCAAGAAGCTTTAGCAGCAGCAGCCAGGGAGGCGACCTTATTTTCAGTCAGGTTCATACACAAAGAAATACATCAGATTCATTGACAGTACAGTACACATTTACCAGTGTGGGCTAGCCAATTTGGGATAAAGAGCAAGAATGTAATGTCCTCAATGAAGTAATGACATAGTTCAAGATACAATAAGTGAGGTGGCCTGAAGTCTTTGACAGTGTCCCATTCAATAATATAGTGCTTTAAAGGTGTATCACCAAGTTTACATGCTGAGTGTTCCGGTATGGGTACAGCGTTACTAACTAGCCAGATGTGTCTGTATCCTAACCTAATTCTGGCCACGACTACATCACACAGGCAAGTTGTTTGGACACTCTTCCTAGCCCCCTTGGTCCCTGTTCACCTACCTACTGTAGCAGTAAGTAGGTACCTGTTGTAAATCGAAACGTTGCCAATTTGTATTCAGGGAAAGTTGTTGGAGCTTCTAAACTTGAACTGACACAATCCGAGGAGTGGTGACCCGAGGATCACAGACACTATCTCTCCCTTCCTAACCTCCTGCTCCTTCCTCTGTCCTCCAAAAATTGAACCATGCTATCGCAAAGGTAATAATACAGGTAGAGACAACAACATATTTTCCTATTGTCTTATTATATATTAATAACAGAAACGCTGCCGCCATCCTGGAGGCTTTACATTGTCTCACTGTTCATTCCCTCCACAATTCTTCCTCTTACTTCTTCTTCTTCTTCCACCAATACTTTATTAACGGTGTATGTAAGTTTCACCATGTTTTGCACTCCATCGGTAGAGCAAAGTATATTTTGTTAGCAATAAACCAAAAGCATATTTTATGGCCTAATCATCACTACATAGAACACCACCCATAAAGCATGATACTAGTAGACCACAAACTGCTATAAACACCCAAAGCATATTTTATTGCCTAATCATCCATCACTACATAGAACACCACTCATAAAGCATGATACTATTAGACCACAAACTGCTATAAACCCCGAAAATATACTATACTAGTGACTCTAATTGTGTTACCCAATATTATACGAAATAATACTATAAAACATAATAATAAACACACTAATAGTGTATATTAGTTGAATGCACAATCTGATGAGAAATCAAAAAAAAAAAAAAAAACATAACAATAACCTAGAAAGAGTGTAGAGTATTTTTGTGCAAACTATTATACTAGTAGATGGTCTAAGATAACTGTATGTGAAGGAAAAGGTGTGCTCTCCCTCAAACTTTCTTTTTATGAAATCTCCTACTCCCCAGCTGAGCGGTACGCCCAATGGGAAACAAAACGTGGCACATAACACGCCGCCCGCCAGCTCTGGCTCGGTGAATAGGAATCAGTAATCGGGCGGAGTATAAACAACACCGCCGCCAATGTGCTCCTCCCATCTCTGAGGAAATCTGGCGGGCAACTTAGTATTATATTAGCATGTAATAATAATAACAATAATAATAATAATAATACTACTACTACTACTAATAATAATAATAATATTAATAATAATAATATTAAAAATAATAACATGCAATTTCATTTTATAACACATACAAACAAAATAGTGTATAGCCTACTATACTTAACTATAATAGGTTAGGTTGCGTAGGAGGATCTAAAAAGTACAGTAGTATACACACACACACACACACACACACACACACACACTTCGCTACTATATGCCAGACGCTCCCCCGGCTTGACACAACCACTCTCCCTGCTTACCTACCAGCCCCCCCCCTTCCCACTGACTTAGTAGAAGTATTTGAAATAGCAAAACGCCTGGACAAACTAAAATTAAAACGCTCTACCACCCCCATTGACTTACCAATGAAACGCTTCAAGGAGTTCTCCCCGGAGCTTGCTAAACCCCTATACTCCATCATCAATGCTTCTCTCAGTCAAGCCAGATGCCCAGCTGACTGGAAGACCTCTTATGTATCACCAGTGCCCAAGTCAACCAGCCCACAATCCTTAAATCAGCTACGACCTATTGCAATCACCCCAATACCCAGCCTAATCTGTGAAAGTTTTGTGTTCGACTGGCTGGGCTTTTGCTGATATTGCAGGAGTCGTAGTAGACCCTCAGCAATTTGGCAACATGAAAACTTCCTCCACCACTGACTGACTGACTGTCTTGTCAGCTTTCTCGATTACATATACCGCCATCTCGAGAAACGAAAAACGTCTGTAGCTGTCGCCTTCATTGATTTCACTAAAGCGTTCGACCTAGTCGACCACAAAATAATCATCAACTAAGCTATTGACCTCGGGCTTCGGAGAAGTCTTATTATACCAGGGCTTACAGACTTCCTCAGTGACCGACGCCAAGCTGTACGCTTCCGAGGGGCTGGCTGTCTCCACCTTTCAGTCACTCACCTGTGGCGTCCCCCAAGGCACCAAGATGGGACCACTCTGCTTCCTTATGCTCATCAATGATGCCCTAAGAGAAACCCCTGCTCGCTGGAAATATGTCGACGACTCCACCATTGGGATCAGCGTCAACAATTCTGCTCCAAACTATACCGCCCTTCATGATTTATTGAACAGTCTCCAAAACTGGGCCACCAACAACCATGGTTATGCACATCAACCTCTCCTCCGACATTGTCCCACCTCCTTCCATTACTCTAGGTCTGAACACACTCCAGGTTTTAGATTCCACGAAGCTCCTCGGCGTCAACATAGACAACAAACTAAATTAGAAACCACCCGTCAGTGAAGTTATCAAATCCTCCAGTTTCCGTCTCCACCTCCTACGCCGACTCAAGTCCCTCGGTGTTCCTGCACACGAGCTCCTCAGTGTTTACACAACATTCATACTTCCCAAGCTCACCTGGTCTTCCTCCCTAAATGCCACACAACGTAAACACCTAGAAAAAGTGCAAAAGAGGCCATGCAAGATTATTCTCTCCCCTCCCTACTCCACATATCAAGAAGCGCTCAACACACTGACCGACCCTTTAGACTCTCACTGACCATCACCACGACCTCATCTGCCAATTTGGTAAGAAGCTTCTACACCGGCTCCTACTACCATCTGAGATCCCTAGTCCGAGAATTGCTCTTCGACACCACAACCGCATCCAGCCCATACGTGCACGAACTGATCGCTATAAGAACAGCCCAGTCCCAACCATTGTAAAAATTATCGATAACTTGTAATAAATCAGTGTACTCACTCCCAGTAAACACTACTCCTTGCACTGTCACTATGTTGAAATGAACTGTAGTTTGAGCTTTTCCCCAGGTAGTTATTATATGTCTTATTTGTGTCACGCATGTTACTTGTATATTATTTGTAATTCGTAACCCATTCCCCAAATATGTAACTGTATATTTTCAGCCTTCTGGCTGCCAAGCTCTTTCAATAAACCGTTAATTATTATTATTATTATTATTATTATTATTTATATGTTGGTCCATACCAACTCACTCCCCTGAACCCTCCTCCCCACCGGACTATCAACAAGTTCTTGCCATAAGGTACTATCTCATTTGGCCAAGGAATGGAACCAGTGATGAATAGTGGTGAACAGTGCTTAACTCAGTGAAAAACAACGCGGCAGTTGAGTCTTACCCAAGCTAGCTAACCACCTTCACACAGTGAGGTCCCAGGTACCCAGTTATACTTCCCCTGAGACTCCACGATAGAGAGGCCTGGGACCACACCTCACCCACTTGAATGAGTGAGTCATGTCGACCACGTGGTGTCCCCAAGATGCTACGACACCACGTAGTGAATGTTTTGCTACAGCATCATCATGTGAAGTTCCTCATAACACCATCTGTGAGGTAACTGCTACATCATCAGGCCCCTCATAACGCCATCTGTGAGGGAGTTACTACACCACGTGTCTGGTGTTCAACACCTCACCTTACATGATCTACGCGTGCAAACATTAATCTGTATGTTCACTGTGTGCTCCTTCACCTATCTCTAATGAGGGCTTTTGTTAAACCACCAATGTATGTACTAAGTCATTTGTGTCCAATGTATACTTTCGAAAAGCCCTTGTTTGGGGAAGGTAGGAGAGAGTAGTCGTCATTATTGTCCAATCCACATTATTTATTTCTATATATAAGTAATGTAGGCTGGTTTTTAAATACCTCAATCCCCTAACGGTGCCGTTTGTATATTAAGAAATACCGAAGCCATACAGTACAACACCAGCGAATATGAAGTATCACTGTAACCGGCAACTGTTACTCACTCATACCTACATACATATATAGAGTCTTTACAGAATGATAGCAGACACGAGGAAGACGAACAACAAGAGGAGGAGAGTTAGAAGAAAATCAACTTCAAGCTAAGAAGAAGAATACCAAGACATTTCCTCCAAACAACAAAACAACACACACAATCAAGCCGACCAAACACTGAGAAACCATGGCGGAACCCAACATGCACCGGACGCTTGACCTGACTCTATCCTGCCGCATCCAGGCGAGTTGCTGCTTAAAGTCCCTCACGCAAGCGCTGTTTAGCCACTGCACCTATTCTCTCCTCCTAAAATTCACTTCAATCCCCCCTGCCACTAGCATGTTATGTATGTATGTATGTATGTATGCATGAATGATAACTGCAACTTTGCGTATTAAAACTCATTACTCTTACTGAAGTAATATAGTGCGTGGTTATGTTATGTCATGTTAGGATAGATTATAAACTCCATTGGGTTACATTTCGTGAGGTTCGGTGACGCTACAGGAAGTTAGGTGAGGTACCTGGAGGTTAGGTGGATGTTGACTGACTGACTGACAATTATTAGGAAGTGGTTCCAACACGTTCACACACAACCTATACTCATACCACAAGTCCAGAATTAGAGAGGATCATGTTATTGGATATATTTTCAACGATTTACTCAGTGTCTAACCAACTCTTTTGCGATTTAAATGTGGACCTAAAATTAGGTCCGTATATTTGTTTGTCGTGGTGGTGGTGGTGGTGGTGGTGGTGTGCGCCCGTCCATCAGGTTGATTAACCACCAAAACCATAAAGGGTGCGGCCCTGCCGTTTCAGGGCATACACCACATCCATGGCGGTGACGGTCTTCCTTTTTGCGTGCTCGGTGTAGGTGACGGCGTCGCGGATGACGTTCTCCAGAAACACCTTGAGGACGCCGCGGGTCTCCTCGTAGATGAGGCCGGATATACGTTTAACACCTCCACGCCGAGCTAGACGACGAATGGCGGGCTTGGTGATACCCTGGATGTTGTCACGAAGCACCTTACGATGACGCTTGGCGCCACCCTTTCCAAGTCCCTTGCCGCCTTTGCCTCGTCCAGTCATGTTGTTGTGGTTGCTACTACAGGTGGTCCTGGTGTGGCTTCGCCGAATCGAATCGAAAAATGCTAGTGACAGGGGGGAAGGAGGTTCAGGAGAAGAATAAAGGGAGGATTGAAGTGAATTTTGGGAGGAGAGAACAGATGCAGTGGCTAAACACCGCTTGCGTGAGGGATTATAAGATGGGGGCAGCAGCAACAACCCGGCTGGACGCGGCAGGGAGGCGACAAGACAAGGCCAGGCTAGCGTCAGGTCAAGCGTCAGGTCAAGCGTCAGGTCAGGCGTCAGGTGCGTGTTGGGTTGGGCAATGGATGTTCAGTGCTTGGTCGGCTTGATTGTGTTTTGGTTTCTTGTGTGGAGGGGATGTCTTGGTCTTCTTAGCTTGATGTCGATTTTCTTCTCTCTCTCCTTCTCTTCTTGCTCTCTTGAATTGTCCATTCGTTTGTGTTTGGGTCTTCTTGTTCGTCTTCCTCCTCGTATTTTAAGTCCTCATAGGTGTGGAAGAATTCAGAGAGGGAAAGGTTGACCACGTGGGCTTCAGCACCACTGGCCGCGTGGGCTTCAGCACCACGGGCCACGTGGTGTTCTTGGTTCTGTGTGGTGGGCTGCTTCTGTTGAGTTTTCTTTTCTTGGTTTTTCTTTACTGCTGGTTTTTCTTTTCTTGGGAGCGTACAGCAAGGAGGGCCTCTTTGTAGCTCAGTTTTTTCTCGAGACGAGCCTTGGCTACCCTGCATTCCTCCTTCCATCTGGGGCAGGTCCGGTCGGCGGAGGAGTGTGGGCCACCACAGGCAACGCATTTTTTCTCTGTGTTGGGGCAGGCCGTGTAGCGGTGTCCAGGGCTGCCACACATGGAGCAGGTGTCTTCCTGCGCCTCACACTTGTTTACAGTGTGTCCATAGTGCTGGCATTTGTAACACCGTTTCGGTCTGCAGTAGGGCTTGACTGGCATAGTTACCCACGCCAGTTGAGCTTCATTGGGTAGGGTGGAGTGGTGTCCGATGAGGGCAGTGGTGTCGGACAGCTTCTTCACAACTTGGAGCTGCTGCTCCTTGAGGAGCTCACTCAGCTCTGCTTTGTCCATGTGGGCAATTTCGGCGTGGGAAATTACACCCAGCTTCAAGTTGTCCCACATGAAGGCAAACATTTTAAAAGGAATGCCGTTGATGTCTGGGATCTCCGCGAGTTGAGCGGGCATGCCCATCT
>NW_024740168.1:0-7469 GCF_018991925.1 Homarus americanus | reverse complement strand
AGCAGCAGGTGGTGGTAGTGGACTTTGGGGGAGTTGATCTTGTAGGTGCAGCAGCAGCAGCGACAACAGCAGCAGCAGCAGCAGCAGCAGCAGGTGGTGGTGGCGGCGGCCTGTGGGAGAGTTGATCCTGTAGGTGCAGAAGCAGTTGGTGGTGGTGGCCTGTGGGGGGAGTTGATCCTGTAGCTGCAGCATCAGCAACAGGTGGTGGTGGTTGACTGTGGGGGAGTTGATCTTGAAGGTACAGCCGCAGCACCAGATCGTGATGGACTGTGGGGGAGGTGATCTTGTATGTGCAGCAGCAGTAGTGGTGGTAGTGGACTGTGGGTGAGTTGATCCTGTATTTGCAATGGCAGCAGGTGGTGAAGGTGGACTGTGGGGGAGGTGATCTTGAAGGTACAGCCGCAGCACCAGGTCGTGATGGACTGTGGGGGAGGTGATCTTTTATGTGCAGCAGCAGTAGGTGGTGGTAGTGGACTGTGGGTGAGTTGATCCTGTATTTGCAATGGCAGCAGGTGGTGATGGTGGACTGTGGGGGAGGTGATCTTGAAGGTACAGCCGCAGCACCAGGTCGTGATGGACTGTGGGGGAGGTGATCTTGTATGTGCAGCAGCAGTAGGTGGTGGTGGTGGACTGTGGGTGAATTGATCCTGTATTTGCAATGGCAGCAGGTGGTGATGGTGGACTGTGGGGGAGTTGATCCTGTAAGTGCTGCAGCAGCAACAACAACAAGAGCAGCAGCAGGTGGTGGTAGTGTACTGTGGGGGAGTTAATCCTGTACGTGCAGCAGCAGCAACAGTAGGTGGTGGTGGTGGACTGTGGTGGAGTTGATCCTGTAGGTGCAGCAGCTGCACCACCAGCAGCAACAAGAACAACAACATAAGCAGCAGCAGCAGCAGGTGGTGGTTGTGGATTGTGGGGCAGTTGATTCTGTAGGTGCAGCAGCAACGGCAGGTGGTGGCGGTGGACCGTGGGGGAGTTGATCATGTAGGTGCAGCAGCAGCTGCAGTTGGTGGTGGTATACTGTGGGGGAGTTGATCCTGTAGGTGCAGCAGCAGCAAGTGGTGATGGACTGTGGGGGAGGTGATCCTGTAGGTGCAGCAGCAACAGCAGGTGGTGGTGGTGGGCTGTGGGGGAGTTGATCCTGTAGGTGCAGGAGTAACAGCAGGTGGTGGTGGACTGTGGGGGAGGTGATCTAGGTGAAGCAGCAGGTGGTGGTGGGACTGTGGGGTAGCTGGGATCCCAGGCAGCAGCTGCAGAGTGGTGGTGTGACTGTGTGAGCCAGATGCCCCAGGTGCAAAGCAGCAACAGCAACAAACAGTAGCAGGTGGTGGTAGTGGACTATGGGGAGCTGATCTCAGGCGGCAGCTGTGCAGAGGGTGGTGGATCAGGGGGAATTGATGTCCCAGGTGCAGCAAGCAAACACAGTGGCAGCAGGTGGGTAGTGACTGTGGGGAGTTGCTGATCCTGTAGGTGCAGTGGCGGCAGGTGGTGATGGTGGACTGTGGGGGAGGTGATCCTGTAGGTGCAGCAGCAGCAGGTGGTGATGGTGGACTGTGGGGGAGTTGATCCTGTAAGTGTAGTGGCAGCAGGTGGTGATGGTGGACTGAGGGGGAGGTGATCCTGTAGGTGCAGTGGCAACAGGTTGTGGTGATGGTGGACTGTGGGGGAGGTGATTCTGTAGGTGCAGTGGTTGCAGGGGTGATGGTGGAGTGTGGGGGAGTCGATCCTGTAAGTGCAGAAGCAGCAGGTGGTGGTGGTGGAGTGTGGGGGAGGTGATCCTGTAGGTGCAGTGGCAGCTGGTGGTGATGGTGGAGTGTCGGGGAGGTGATCCTGTAGGTGCAGCAACAGCAGCAGGGGGTGGTGGTGGGCTGTGGGGTAGTTGATCCTGTAGGTGCAGCAGGAGCAGCAGTAGGTGGTGGCGGTGGTGGACTGTGGGGGGAGTTGAAGCTGTAGGTGCAGCAGCAGCAGGTGGTGATGGTGGACTGTGGGGAAGGTGATCTTGTATGTGCAGCAGCAGTAGGTGGTGGTAGTGGACTGTGGGTGAGGTGATCTTGTTGGTGCAGTGGCAGCAGGTGGTGATGGTGGACTGTGGGGGAGTTGATCCTGTAGGTGCAGCAGCAGCCGCAGCAGCAACAACAGCAGCAGCAGCAGGTGGTGGTAGTGGACTGTGGGGGAGTTGATCCTGTAGGTGCAGTGGCAGCAGGTGGTGATGGTGGACTATGGGGGAAGTGATCCTGTAGGTGCAGCAGCATCAGGTGCATGGTGGACTGCAGGGTGACGGTGGAGGCCACCGTGGGGGAGGATGTGGTACTGTAGTCGTAATTCATCGTACATCCTTCACGGGACAATTAACGTCGCACCTTAATAACACCTGAACCACCACCACCTACCTCCCCGGCCCGCCTCCACGGCCTCACTTGGGTTTTGGTTGTCCCAGCCATTGTTTAATTCGTGTCTTATTTATCTCAGGTATTGTTTCAGTCGTTTTTTTGTTTTGTCCCAGCCTTTGTTTGACGAGTTTCTTGTTTAACTCGTAATTTGTCTTTTGTCTTGTTTACTTTATTTACATTTTCAGTTATTGCTTCATATCCTGTATAGCTCACATTTGATCTCCTGCTCTGTTTGATGCGCTTTTTGTTTACATCCTGTCTTGTATATGTGGTTTTATTTTCCTGTTAACGTGTGTCTTGTTTGCCTTACACCTTGTTTTATTATTACTATTTTTATCTAGTAATTTATTTTGTACTTTGTTTAACTTGTTTCTTGTGCTATGTTATAATATTTTGTCGAAATTGTTTGCATATGTTGTTTATTTCTTACTAGTTTCTCTTGCTTTGACTAATACTGTTTACCTTGTTTGTTTTAATGTTCAGTGTATATATTCGGATCTTGTTTACCACGTAGGTACCTTGTTTGTCTAGTCGCTCGGTTAAGAAAGTCTTCCTGTCAGTGTTATGTTGTTGTCGCCATATTTCTGTTGTCAACTCGAGCAGACTTCAAGTGTCGGTTAAACCACAGGTATGGCTGAGGCGTTGGTCTGCAGGTTTGTCTTAGTTGTGGTGGTGGTGTTGTTAGGTGTGGTGGTGGTGTGGTGTGTTAGGTGTGGTGGTGGTGTGGTGTGTTAGGTGTGATGTGTTAGGTGTGGTGATGGTGTGGTAGTGGTGTTGTGTGTGGTGTTGGTAGTATTGTGTGTAGTATGTTAGGTATGGTGATGTGTTAATTGTGGTGGTGGTGGTATTGTTAGGTGTGGTGGTGGTGCTGATGTTGTGTCAAGTGTGGTGGTGTCTGATCCAGGGTGGCGGAAGTGGAGAAGGAGGAGGAGGTGAAGAAGGAAATGGGAAAGAAGGTGGTGGTGTAGGAGGAGGAATAAATTGTAATAAGAAGAGACAAAGAAGAAAATAAGTAGAAAAGAAGAAGAAAATAGAAGAAAACGAAGAACGTGTTGGTAAGAGAGAGGAATCAGGGAGTACCGAGGAAGATTAGTTCAGAAACTGGGGTAGACAGAGGCAAATGCTTAAAGAACCTTGCCCATAGTTTAACCATGCCGGGGGATCGAACCCAGGTCCGCTCGCTTGCGAGGCGAGCTTGCTTGACCATTACACCACAGATACGAACACGTACGGCTCACCTGAAGATTAGTCCCTGCAGTTTATTTTACCCTAAGATTAACCTCTAACACTTTTTTGGGGAGATTAAGTTGGGTTGGGTTAGTTTAGATTAGATTAGGTTAGGTTAGGTTAGATTATAATTAGGGTGGTTAATCTTAAGGTGAAATAGCTGGACTAATCTTCGTTGATCCCCTACAGTCAAGTTAACAAAATGCAAGCTGTATGGGATTAGATTTAACTATTAATCTATGTACTGTTATCAAACCTAACATAATGTAACGTAACGTTACGTAATGTAACATAACGTAACGTAATTTATAATAGAATAATATAAAAAATTTAAAACTTAAAACTAATGAAAAAATACAGCAAACGAAAAAGAAAAATGATTTATCGATGTATTATTATTATTATTATTATTATTATTATTATTATTATTATTATTATTATTATTATTATTATTATTATTATTATTATTATTATTATTATTAAGCCCTAGTACATCGACTATTGTTAAGCCACCAAAGAATTACTAAAAATTTCGTTTTTTCCTACACCACTCAGTTTGAGTGTTCAGCCTCGCCCACTGACTACCGACCAGCCGCCATCATATTAATAACTTTAATTTTGTTTTAATTTAGTATTATTTCATAATAGATAAAAGCCTAAATCGGTTGTGATATCTGCTATTATAAATTAATTAACGAATTTATATATTGTTACGTAGTACTATCTTATATATCGGTTCGTTAATATTAGAAAAGTGGGATCTTTTTTAAGCGAAGTTTAAATGGCTGCCGGTGGACGTGTTGTTGTCAACTGGGGAAAGGATTTAAAGTGTAAGTTAACATGAACAACAGTGCCTTAGCGTGTGACTAAAAAGGATTAAAGTTTTTATGAGAATGCCAAGAAGAGACGACAGTGCTCTGATATACAGTAGAGTTTAGAGTAAAAATGGTTGAAAAACTTAGCAAAAGGATGGTCGTCAGGGCTCTGATTCGGTTGTTTGGGTAGAGCGAAGTAATCATTCGTCCTTTTAATTAGAAATGAACAGTTCAAAATAAATGGAATGCTTTCTATCAGCGGTTCAGAAACAGTTGCATTCCAAATAACAAGATGTATATAAAAAACTGCCGACAAAGCGGTGCTCTTTAAGGGAAGATAATGCACCAAGTCTGTAAGAGAAAGTTCACCTGACCATGACATCAGCCCGCAGTGTCTACCTCTAACGCCCCTGGTATGTTATAGTCAATGAATCAAGGGATCATTGCACATTTGAAGAAGTTTAACACGCCAAAGCCTCTTAATGGCATGTTAAATGCTGGTGAAGGTGGTGATCTCGACGCTGCACGAGGCTCCTGGATAAATTACAATATTTATCACACCATCACTGAACCCCGAGTCCTAGCCAGACGTTACACAAGCTACAGGTAATAGTGTTGTGGTGCAAACTACGGCCTTCAGTGGTAAATGAGTCAGAGGTTCACTGATTCAACTGTAGAAATCAAGTATCCTTGAAATAGTAAAATTGTTCCAGGGTTTGATGTCATGGACACCCAGGACTTAGATAATAAGCCTTGTGAAGTGTAACAATCATATACAGCAGAGTTAGTTCACCCAGTTGTGGATGTGTTTTCCTAACTTTGCTGTTGGGGAAGTAAAGGTGGTCGAGTGTAGTATTGGTCACATTACCTTGTATACCTACAAAAAGCTTAACTCTCACTATGTTGTATCCATACTGACCTTAACAACTCGCCAGGCTTACGTGATCCACATTCACAAGAGAAGTAACTTTTCCCTGCCTTCGAACTGACTGACGAGGACACTAACCTGGCAAGGGGATTATAGGCACAAACCCACTTTAAGAAAAGTAAAAAACATGAATGACAAGTCTCTCGAGTCACTGAGGACCTGACCACCCACCACCAGCACCTGTACCACTTAGTCATACCGTAAGTGCAAACAGTCATTAGTGCATATTTTTGGCAACGATGTGTTTTTTGATAACCATCCAAATATATTCGTTAAGACCATTATCGCAGTCTTTAGCACCATGGTACCTGCAGTATCATACACTTACATTAAAACAAACTAAACCAACCAACTAAACCTACCTAATATAACATTACCTAATATAACCGAACCTAACCTAACCTTACTTGGTAAAGATTCGAAAATGGTCACTTTATTGGATTTTCGTCGGAAATTTATATTTTTCGATTTTCACTTGAAAATTTTATTTTTATCGCAGAGTGGGCAGGGCTTTGAGGTAAAGGGAAATCGTGAGGTAAAACACGCAAAACGCTGACGAAATTAAACCTAACCTAATTTAATTATCACAGAAATGTTAAGAGTAATTTTTAAGAACGGGTGCCCGGGTTAAGGAGCCAAGTTAGGAAACATTCCAATAGAAGAAAACTTCTTCAGTTTAATTAAGAACATCCCAAAAATGGCGGAGGAAATAAATTTTTACCAAATAAAAAAAAATGATCAAGAACCTAACCTCAGTCAATCAAGAGTACCGTCCCCATATATATGAGGGTTGGCGACCACAGTCCTCCACTCTAAACTTTCTCGGACTGTTTTTAACAATCCCCCCCCAAGGTTTTAATTTCATCATCCACCCCAGTCGTTGCCTTCCCCTGGCCCTTTTACCCTCAACTTTGTCCATTAATATTTCTGTTATTATCCCCTCGTCCCTAATTATATAACCAAAGTGTCTCATTTTTTTATGTACAGTTGGGGACATTTCCGACTAGTACACTCAGCGTTGTCAATCCATTCTTTCCGTGAGGTGTGAACCCCCGTGAGTATCTGAACGTGAATCTGAAGCCTCTAAGTTACTCGGTGAGACATGAGGTGCACACAGTAGCCTGGGACCACAATGATATAATTTGTCTCCATACATGTGCCCGGCAACGTTGACATAGATAATTAGTGTAGTATGGACGCTTTTCATTCACCTAACGTGGAGTAAATAATACCTGTCCTGCAGTGACAATGAAATGCTGACAAAGGAAAAAAATCTACCACTTTATTTATCCTCAACAAAGTCTAAGGTGTTATAGTGCCAGGCTTTATGGAGTGTGGTGTGGTGGTGGCGTGGTGCCTAGGATTGTGAGACAAAGTCAATAGTCTTGCCTGCCGCATTTCTGTCCAATCACCTAATTTTCTACTTGTTTACCAAATCTCACTTACGTAACAGGAAATGCATCACCTCTGATCATTACACACATATTTTCACTATTAATATTGTATAGTATATTTTTGTAGCGTACACAAAAAAAAAACACTCATAAATACAATTTCTCTTCATTCCTAGGCACATTTCGTCATGGCTCAGGTTTATCCCAAAGTTGACATGAAGAGCATGACTAATGTCCACATACTATAGCAGACAGGCTGTAATAATGTTATGTTATTTATCTCAATGACACTACAACCAAATGGTAAGTATTAGCATTCAGATCTTGAGTATTTCTTACTTAACACAACAGTGTGGCGGTGCAACTGTCCCCTATCCTCTGTCCAGTGTAAAGAGACCTCCCCTACGTCCCCTTACGTCACACCACCTCCCCTATAAATAACATTATTTCGGTTATTTACATAAAGAGAGTTACAGGGTGTATTAAAAAGGTATTTGAAGGCTAATTTTGTTTTTCAATTTGTGTGTGTGTGTGTGTGTGTGTGTGGACCTCGTCACACATGACAGCCTTTACATCAGACCTGTGTGGTCTGTCATCTCTCCACCTCGACCCTCCACATAAAACCTTCACTGGACGAAAAGCTTATAATTTTTAGCCCCTCTCAGAGTTATGAGTTAGTGTTAAAATGTATTATAATTGACCTTCCTTCAGTTTC
>NW_024740167.1:0-72947 GCF_018991925.1 Homarus americanus | reverse complement strand
TGTTGCTTCGTTTCGGTTTACATCGGCCCACTTTGACCTGACTGCTGCCTAACCTAACCTAACCTGACCTGACCTGCTCTAACCTAACCTAACCTAACCAGACCTGACCTGCTCTAACCTAACCTAACTAACCTAACCTGACCTACTCTAACCTAACCTAACCTAACCTGACCTGACCTACTCTACCTAACCCTAACCTAACCAGACCTGACCTACTCTAACCTAACCTAACCTAACAGACCTGACCTTCTCTGTACCTAACCTAACCTGACCTGACCTCCCAGGTGTTTTAACCATCGTCCAAATAAGCTGTAGTGTTTAGTCTTCATATTATTCCTTCGTTCTTTAATTATTCTCTCCCTCGTCTACCTGCTCCTCCTCTCCTTCCCTCCCTGCTCCTCCTGCTCCTGCTCCTTCTCCTCCTGCTCCTCCTCCTCCTGCTCCTCCTCCTCCTGCTCCCTTCTCCTCCTGCTCCTCCTCCTCCTCCTCCTCCTCCTCCTCCTGCTCCTCCTCCTGCTCCTCCTCTCCTCCTCTCCTCCTCCCTGCTCCTCCCTCCTCCCTCCTCCTCCTGCTCCTCCTCCTCCTCCCTCCTCCTCCTCCTCCTCCCTCTCCTCCTCCCTCCTCCTCCCTCCCCTCCTCCTCCTCCTCTCTTCCCTCTTCCTCCCTCCTCCCTCTTCCTCCTCTTTCTCCCTGCTCCTCCCTCTTTCTCCTCCTCCTCCTCTTTCCTCCTTCTCCTCCTCCCTCCTCTCCTCCCTGCTCCCTCCTCTTCCTCTCCCTCCTCTTCTCCTCCTCCCTCCTCCTCCTCCTCCCTCCCCCTCCTCCTCCCCTCCTCCTCTCCTCCCCTCCCTCCTCTCCCTCCCCTTCCCTCCTCCCTCCTCCTCCTCCTCCTCCTCCTCCCCCTCCTCCTCCTCCCTCCTCCTCCCCTCCCCCTCCCTGCTCCCTCCTCCCTCCCTCTCCCTCTTCCTTCACCACCTCCCTCCCCTCTTCCTCCCTCTTTCTCCCCTCCTCCTCTTTCTCCTCCCTCCTCCCTCCCTCCTCCCTCCTCCTCCTCCTGCTCCCTCCTCTTCCCTCTTCCTCCTCCTCCTTCTCCTCCCTCCTCCTCCTCCCTCCTCCCCCTCCTCCTCCTCCTCCTCCCCCTCCTCCTCCTCCTCCCCCTCCTCCCTCCCCCCTCCCTCCTCCCCTCCTCCCCTCCTCCTCCCCTCCCCCTCCCTCCTCCTCCCCCCTCCTCCTCCCTCCCCCTCCCTGTTCCTCCTCCTCTTCCTTGCCCTCCTCTCCCCCTCCTCCCTCCTCCCCCTCCCCTCCTCCTCCTCCTCCCCCTCCCTCCTCCCTCCCCTCCTCCTCCTCCCCCTCCTGTTCCTCCTCCTCTTCCTTCCCGCCTCCTCCTCCAGTTTAGCACCACCCTAAACCTCTCACCCTCCTTCTATTTATTGTCTTCCACTTTCTCTCCATCTACGTAACTCCCATTTTATGTCCCACTTCCTCCTTCCTTCGTAACTACCCTTTCTATTCTTTCTTTTTTACATACTATCCTGTTTCTTTCCTTCTTCTTTCATTTCTTTCTTTATCATTCTCTTCCCCTTCTTCCAATATCTTACTTTCTCCTTTTCACCTCCCTTATTCTTTCATTGCTGTATTTTCTTTGCATTTCCTCCATCATATTTGTCTTCGTTTTCACCTTTTCTTTCGTAATTATTTCCTCTATCTTTTCTTATGTCTTAATGTACTTTTCCTGCCTTTTCTTCCATTGGGTTTATTTTCTTCATTTTTTTTCCTTTTCGTCTTTTTTTCTGCCGTTTCGTCTATGTCATTCTGGTTTTCTTTTCTTCTTTACGTTCTTTCTATCTCCTTTCATCCGTGGTAACTTATTTTATTATGCAACTCCCCCCCCCCCTTTTTTTAAGCTTACTTTTTCTGCCTTTTCATTCTACCACCTTCACTTTCTTTCTGCCTTCTTATCCTACTCTTGCTATCCTCCTCTTCTTTCATTCCTCTCTTCTTAAATCCCTTTCTCTGCCCTTTCTCCCTTCCTGCGTTAATTCCCTTTTTATTTCCATTCTATCCTAATTCTTTCCTTTATCGTGTACGCTCCATTTCTCTCAATCTCTGCGGCCCCTCTCCTTCTCCCTCTCTTTCTCCCTCCTCCCTCTAATCCCCAGTTCTCCACCCATCCGTTATCTCTAATACTCTAGCTCCCTCTTACTCTCTCTCTCTCTCTCTCTCTCTCTCTCTCTCTCTCTCTCTCTCTCTTCTGTATATAGTTGTGTTAAATGAACCAAATTTACAAATTGAGGAGAGAGAGAGAGAGAGAGAGAGAGAGAGAGAGAGAGAGATATTGTGATTGTGGTGGTAGTGGTTATGGTAGTGGTTATGGTAGTGGTTATGGTAGTAGTAATAATACAGTGGAAGTGTCTGTGTTGGTAGTGTGGTGGTATGGCGGTTGAAATTTTTGGTTGATGTGAGAAGTATAACGGTAGGTAATGGTTATAGTGAGGATAGTAGTAATAGTAGTAGTAGTGTGGTTGCAATTTTTCACGTATTTTGGCTGTGTGATTTTTGTTGGTGGTGATGGTGGTTGCGGTGGTAATTGAAGGGGGTGATTGTAGTTATGGCGGTAATAGTGGAAAGGAGGAAATTATATTGGTTGAAGATATACTGTACACGTGTTTAGGTTGTGTGGTGGTGGTGGTTGTTGCAATGATAGTTATAGTATGACTGATTGTTGTTGTATAATACCGATAGTTTAATAGCTATAATAGTGGTAGATAGGATGGAAATTACATTGCTTGAACCTCTCTACGAATTTTGGTTGTGTGGTAGAGTGTGGTGGTAGAGGGGGGGGGGTGTGTTATGTGTGGGTGTGGCAGAAGTGACGTTTATACTCGCCCTAACAGACAGTTCGCCAGTGACTGTGAAATTGTTCTTGTCTACTTCGAACTCATTTGATTCTCGTCTTCACCAATCTTATCCCATCGTTAATTTACTGTGTGTGTGTGTGTGTGTGTGTGTGTGAATGAGTGGATGTAGTTATGTATGTAAGTATGGATGAGTGGATGTAGTCATGTGTGTAAGTATGAATGAGTGGATGTAGTCATGTGTGTAAGTATGAGTTGATGTAGTCATGTATGTAAGTATGGATGAGTTGATGTAGTCATGTGTGTAAGTATGAGTTGATGTAGTCATGTATGTAAGTATGGGTGAGTGGATGTAGTCATGTATGTAAGTATGGATGAGTGGATGTAGTCATGTGTGTAAGTATGAATAAGTGGATGTAGTCATGTATGTAAGTATGAATGATTGAATGTAGTCATGTATGGAAATATTTATGAGTGGATGTATGTATGGATAGTAATCGTATATACATGAATAAATATGTAAAGACAAATATCCATAATTAATATATACATATAGAATCACGAATATATATATATATATACGTATGCATATTTAGATAGACGGATATACATAGGCATATTTGTAAACATATATGCACAAGTGTATTAATGAATATAAATATACAATGTAAAAATATATACGTCGTGCTGTTTTCTGTTAACGGGAATGTATATAGATTTAGATACTTCTGTTTATATTGTAAAAAAAAATTACTTGAGAAAATCTGTTTGTGAGAGAATACATTAACTGTTTATATGAGAAACATTTAATACATTAATTTATGAGTGATTTAAATGTCGGTTAATACATCAGGTATGGGACCACCAATTTATGAAAGGTAATTACTTCATTAACGGATTATACGGTAATTAATCAACTTACATTTTTTTAAACGGTATGAAAATATTTACACGTTATAGATGTTATTGATGTACAGTCGGGGGCACTAGTTGACAGACACTGACCTAAAGGAATATGGGCATTGAATCTCTGAGCTTTGGAGTTTGATGCTTCATAAACAAGTGTGTGTGTGTGTGTGTGTGTGTGTGTGTGTGTGTGTGTGTGTGTGTGTGTGTGTGTGTGTGTGTGTGTGTGTGTGTGTGTGTGTGTGTGTGTGTGTGTGTGTGTGTGTGTGTGTGTGTGTGTGTGTGTGTGTGTGTGTAATATAACACTGTTTTAGCCGTCGTCAACACAGACGCACGGTAGCATGGTCGTGGAGTGACCAGCCTTAGTCCTGATCATCACTGGTCGATCAATATTAAATTGAAAGTACATCTTTTGTTGCTTTTTATTATTATTATTATTATTATTATTATTATTATTATTGTTATTATTATTATTATTATTATTATTATTATCAGTAGCAGTAGTAGTAGTTATAGTAGTAGTGGTAGTAGTATTAGGATATTTAATTTTCAGGTAATAAAATGGCGGCGAAGGTGTGGCTATAGGGGGAGGATGGAGGCCACGTTTGAAAAAAAAATTTAGAAGTAGTAGTAGTAGTTATAGTAGTAGTAGTAGTTATAGTAGTAGGAGCAGGAAAAGTGGAGGACATCAAAAAGTGGCGGGACCTGGTAACATCGCGAAGTCCACAAATAGGGTACCATCCAACCGCCAGCAAGTCCTTCCTCATTGTGAAGCCAGAACACTATGAAAGGGCAATGGAGGTGTTCGGTGGTAGTGAGGTAAAAATAACAAAGAACGGCCAAGGACATCTAGGAGCGGTAATTGGCACGAAGGACTTCAAGACCGAGTACGTAACGGGAAAGGTTAATGAGTGGGTGAAGGAAATCCAAGCTCTGTCTGATATTGCTAAAACAGAGCCACATGCGGCATTCACCCATGGAGTCAAGCATCTCTGATATTGATCCCCCCCTCCGCCCTCTGGAAGAAGCCATCAATGTCGCTCTTATCCCAACACTAGTGAAAAACCCTCACTTAACCCCAGCAGAAGGGTCACTCCTCGCACTACCACCGAGACTAGGAGGAATGGGATTAACTAATCCAGTGGAGCTTGCCGATACGGAGCATCAGAACTCTGTCAAGCTCACCGCAGCTCTAACTGAGCCCATAATAGAACAGAATGCAGCAAGTCAGGTGGATATCAACGAATTAAACAAGATTCGACGGTCCATTACGACAGAGCGGCAGCACACCCAAAGTGATAAACTGCAACAACTGTTGCAGCAAGTGCCAGAGAAGGTGAAAAGCGTAGCTATAGCGCAGCAGGTGGGCGCCTCGAACTGGTTAACTACGTTACCGATAAGGGCAAAAGGCTTCATCCTTAATAAACAAGAATTCACAGATGCCATTGCTCTGAGGTACTTTAGGCCAGTAGAAAGTTTGCCCTTCCCATGCGTGTGCGGCTCATCTTATGACATCGACCACACCATGGTGTGCAAGAAAGGGGGCTTCGTCACAGGACTTCAAACACACCCAACGAAGCCCGTGTGGACGTCAGTGCTCGAGGATTCTGGACGCGGGGACAGCGAGCCTTCTTTACTTGATCCCATGGCTGCATGTCACCGTAACCTAGCTCTCGATGCCGCACACAGGAGGAACGAAAACGACAAGATTAGGGCATATGGGGAGAGAATTCAGAACGTAGATCAGGGCAGTTTCACTCCTCTGGTGTTCATAACCTCTCGCTGGATGGGACCAAGTGCAAGATTCTTTTACGCTAGACTCGCGGAGGTGTTATCTGAACGGAAGCAGCAGCCCAGAAGTTATGTTACAGCCTGGTTTAGATGACGACTGTCCTTCTCTCTGCTTAGGTCTGCTTTGCTTTGCCTCAGGGGAACGAGAGCATCGGCCCCAAAGCCGACAACAGTCGCAGATATCGACTTTGAGGCAACAGTCACTGAATGCCGCATAGATCTGCGGCTCAACTAATTCAACACAGCTAGGGTAGCTAATTACATAATAGGATATTTAATTTTAAGGTAATATAATGGCGGCGAAGTTGTGGCTATTGGAGGAGGCTGGAGGCCATTAAAAAAAGTAGTAGTAGTTTTAGTAGTAGTAGTTGTGGTAATAAAATGGCGGCTAAGGTGTGGCTATTGGGGGAGGCCGCAGGTCACGTTATAAAAAAAAGCAGTAGAAGTTAATGATGATGTAACATTTCACTCAAAGTAATTAATCGAATATGTGAGTTTGTCTGTCTGATCCAGCCACAGCTGTACAACGGAAGAAGTTAAGAGACAACAACCAAAAATCTTCCCCAAGTATATAAGTTCAGAGATCAAACTTCAACCAATAATAGTAACACACACATACACACACACACACACACACATGGAAAATTTACAGGCATATACACATTGTACACTGTATTAAGTTTACAAGCATTTACATACTGTGCACTATTAAATTTACAGATATTTACATTCGATGCAGCAAGTTTAAATAGAATTATAACGAATTTACATGTATTTACACTACCCTGTGCATGATAAATTTACAGTTGCATTTACAGTATATCTTTCTGGTGTTCACTTGTAAATTTAAGGGAGTAGAAGAACATACAGTTTTTACAGTATGAATATTACGTAAAATACATAGCGAAAATTTGAGTGTAAATGTGGTGTAAAATATGACGACAGAAGCAGATAATAGTAATAATAATAATAAACAGGGATTATTAAGTAAAGCGATAAATAATAAGTAAAAACAGTAAAGATAGAAAGATATATAGGGAGAAAATATCCGTGTAAATTAAGATAAAGTTGTAAAAAATGAAAGACAGTTTAAAGAGTAAAAATGTAAATGCCAATGTAAAAGTGAATGTATTAAGATGAAAATGTAAAAAAAAATATACCCAAAATATGTTTAGTGTTTATATATAATAATAATAGAGAGAGAAATGTTAAAGTAACAAAGGTAGGTGTGTGTGTGTGTGTGTGTGTGTGTAGCAGGGTGGGGTGGAGGAGGGAAGAGAGTGTTGCCCAGCAGGTGTGTGCCGGTGGGGGAGGGGGAGGGTAGGTCCTCGGGGGAACTGGATCCCTTTGCATATTATCACGCGTCATGGATTGGCCATTTGCACGTCACTGTTCCTGTTCCCGGCACTGCTACACGAACCTTGGAGCTCTACTGTCCTCCCTACCTCCTCCTAACCTCCCTACCCCTCCTCCTAACCTCCTCCCCCACCCTCTCCCTCCCTCCTCCCTACACACACACACACACACACACACCCCTCCTCCAAGCTTCGCAGTCATGGTGAAGTGATTTTAGGTGTGTGTGTGTGTGACTGTGTAATTGGTTTTGTATGTACACTTTATATACACACACACACACACACACACACAAACACCACACACACAAACACCACACACACAAACACACACACACACACACCACACACACACACACACACACACACACACACACACACACACACACACACACACACACACACACACACACACACACACACACACACACACACACACACACACACACACACACGCTATCTTAAAACATATTTCACCACTTGTGTTTATACGTCACTCTACAGACCCCAGTGAGACGGTGGAGCTTATTGCCCCTGTTACTTCATTTGTTCTTCCGTCTATCTGAATATCCGCCTTTCACTGTCCGTCTGTCTGTCTGAATATACGCCTTTCACTGTCCGTCTGTCTGATCTGAATATTCGCCTTTCACTGTCCGTCTGTCTGTCTGAATATCCGCCTTTCACTGTCCGTCTGTCTGAATATCCGCCTTTCACTGTCCGTGTGTCTGATCTGAATATCCGCCTTTTACTGTTCGTATGTCTGAATATCCGTCTTTCACTGTCCGTCCGTCTGTCTGAATATCCGCTTGTCGAGCTGTTTGTACGCCCTTCTTAATATCCACCTGTCCGAATATCAAACTGTCCGAATACCCACCCGCCCGAATATCCACTTGTCCGAATATCCACTTGTATGGATATCCACTTGTCCGAGCATCCACTTGCCCGAATATTCATCAGTCTAAATATCCAATTGTCCGAATATCCACCTTTCCAAATATCCACCTGTCCAAATATCCACCTGTCTGAATATCCACCTATCCGAATATCCACCTGTCCGAATATCCACCTATCCGAATATCCAACTGTCCAAATATCCAACTGTCCAAATATCCACTTTTCCAAATATCCACTTTTCCAAATATCCACCTGTCCAAATACCCACCTGTTCGAATAGCCGCCAGTCCCAAAATATCCACCCGTCTTCACCATTGACCACTGCTTAAAACGCCCCCGTCACCACTTATATATATCGTCTACATTGTTGTTCAAGACGTGTATGGCTCACACCTGTTCTGTCCACATTAACCTCTAATTAACTTTGGTCATATAATTATACCTTCTAAATGATACGTAATTAGTATACTGACTTTCATTAATTAATTTTTACACGGACTATCTTATTTCTTAACCTAACCTAACCTAACTAATTTAAGTCATAGGTAATTGGGATAATACCTGCAATTAATTAACCTTTACATTAACTTCCTTAATTCTTTACTTCACCAATTTTAAATAACATGTAATTGGGGGTATTAACTTTAACACCTATGTAATGTTATACGTATGGTGGACTTCTACAGGGTGTCTCAGAAAAATAAATATTCACAGTATCTTCAAGGCAGTGGGGGTATTTTTTTTTTTGTGGGGGGAGGGAGGGAGGATACCTTTTATAGTTTTTTTGGTATTATGATGGTTTGGTTAGGTTAGGTTAGGTTGGGTTGGGTTGGGTTGGGTTTAGTTAGGTTAGATAGATTTGGTTAGTATAGATAGGTTTGGTTAGATAGGTTAGGTTAGGTTAGGTTCATGATGCTTATGGTGATTTAAGTTAACCGGGTGTGTAATTAATACTACAATCCGATAATATAATTAGCGTAGTAGTTATTTACTGTAGGTACTGTAGACGTATATGGGTTATTCGTAGTAGTAGTAGTAGTCATAGAAGTAGTAATAGTAGTGGTAGTAGTCGTAGTTATAGCTGTATGAGCCCACCCAGGCACAGGTCACTGACCCACATCAGGGCCTGGGGGGCGAAAATGTAATAATTATTTATACTAAATAATATTTATAATAAAATAAAAGAATAATAACAATAATAATAATAACACTGTAATAATAATAATAAAGAAATAAAAAAATAAAAAAATAGTGATAAACAATATATGTTTGTTGTGTTGTGTTGTCAAGTGAGAGAAGAGTCCCTGCAATTGTGTTTAAATGAGGCAGAAAGACAGATCATCAACCTGGGAGTAGCAGTAGTTGTATTTGTAATAGTAGTAGTAGTATTAGTCATAGGAGTAGTAGTAGTAGTAGTCATAGAAGTGGTAATATTAGTCGTCATAGAAGTGGTAATAGTAGTAGTCATAGAGGTGGTAATAGTAGTCATATTAGTTGTAGTAGTAGTGATGGTAGTAGTAGTAGTCATAGTAGTAGTAATAGTAGTAAATCATAGAAAATGGGAAATATCTATTTTCCGGGAAAGTTGGTTATCTACTTCCCGAAAAGTAGATTATCTACTTTTCGGGAAAGTAGATTATCGACTTTTCGGGGAAGTAGATTATCTACTTTTCAAGAAAGTAGATTATCGACTTTTGGGGAAATATTACCTAATTTTGTGTAGATTATCATAGAAAACGGGAAATTTGTATCACAGAAAATGGGAAATATCTACTTTCCAGGAAAGTTGGTTATCTACTTTTCGGGGAAGTAGATTATCGACTTTGGGGAAATATTACCTAATTTTTTAACATTTTTGAACACATTAAGTCAGCCGACCATCAATACACTTTCTCCAATAAAATACAACAACATTTTCAACTTGGGCATTTTTCCAGCGGCTTTCACCCCCCAAAAAAATTTCTATAGTGTTTTGTTGAACTCAATTTCTCTTGTACATTTTCCGCTGTACTGTTGGCTCACAAACTTGAAATACTTGTTCCATGTACACTTGGCCAGGTAGAGACTGTACTGTACTAGTGGGTATTGTTACATGTACACTTGGCCAGGTAGACACTGTACTGTACTAGTGGGTATTGTTACATGTACACTTGGCCAGGTAGAGACTGTACTGTACTAGTGGGTATTGTTACATGTACACTTGGCCAGGTAGACACTGTACTGTACTAGTGGTTATTGTTACATGTACACTTCACAGGTAGGAGACGGTACTGTACTAGTGGGTATTGTTACATGTACACTTGGCCAGGTAGAGACTGTTCGTACTAGTGGGTATTGTTACATGTACACTTGGCCAGGTAGACACACTGTACTGTACTAGTGGGTATTGTTACATGTACACTTGGCTGTAGGTAGAGACTGTAATTGGTACTAGTGGGTATTGTTACATGTACACTTGGCCAGGTAGACACTGCAATTTGGTACTAGTGGGTATTGTTACATGCACACTTTGGCCAGGTAGAGACTAAATTGTACTATGGGTATTGTTACATGTACACTTGGCCAGGTAGAGACTGTAATTGTACTAGTGGGTATTGTTACGTACACTTGGCCAGGTAGAGACTGTACTGTACTAGTGGGTATTAAGCTACATGTACACTTGGCCAGGTAGACACTGTACTGTACTAGTGGGTATTGTTACGTACACTTGGCCAGGTAGAGACCATTGTACTAAAATTAGTGGGTATTGTTACATGTACACTTGGCCAGGTAGAGACTGTACTGTACTAGTGGGTATTACATGTACACTTGGCCAGGTAGAGACTGTACTGTACTAGTGGGTATTGTTACATGTACACTTGGCCACAGGTAGAGACTGTACTGTACTAGTGGGTATTGTTACATGTACACTTGGCCAGGTAGAGACTGTACTGTACTAGTGGGTATTGTTACATGTACACTTGGCCAGGTAGACACTGTACTGTACTAGTGGGTATTGTTACATGTACACTTGGCCAGGTAGACACTGTACTGTACTTGTGAATATTGTTACATGTACACTTGGCCAGGTAGACACTGTACTGTACTAGTGGGTATTGTTACATGTACACTTGGCCAGGTAGACACTGTACTGTACTAGTGGGTATTGTTACATGTACACTTGGCCAGGTAGACACTGTACTGTAGTAGTGGGTATTGTTACATGTACACTTGGCCAGGTAGACACCGTACTGTACTAGTGGGCATTGTTACATGTACACTTGGCCAGGTAGACACTGTACTGTACTAGTGGGTATTGTTACATGTACACTTGGCCAGGTAGACACTGTACTGTACTAGTGGGTATTGTTACATGTACACTTGGCCAGGTAGACACTGTACTGTACTAGTGAATATTGTTATATGTACACTTGGCCAGGTAGACACTGTACTGTACTAGTGGGTATTGTTACATGTACACTTGGCCAGGTAGACACTGTACTGTACTAGTGGGTATTGTTACATGTACACTTGGCCAGGTAGACACTGTAATGTACTAGTGGGTATTATACATGTACACTGGGCCAGGTAGACACTGTACTGTACTAGTGGGTATTGGTACATGCACACTTGGCCAGGTAGACATTGTACTGTACTAGTGGGTATTGTTACATGTACACTTGGCCAGGTAGAGACTGTACTGTACTAGTGGGTATTGTTACATGTACACTTGGCCAGGTAGACATTGTACTGTACTAGTGGGTATTGTTACATGTACACTTGGCCAGGTAGACACTGTACTGTACTTGTGAATATTGTTACATGTACACTTGGCCAGGTAGACACTGTACTGTACTAGTGGGTATTGTTACATGTACACTTGGCCAGGTAGACACTGTACTGTACTTGTGAATATTGTTACATGTACACTTGGCCAGGTAGACACTGTACTGTACTAGTGGGTATTGTTACATGTACACTTGGCCAGGTAGACACTGTACTGTACTAGTGGGTATTGTTACATGTACACTTGGCCAGGTAGACACTGTACTGTACTAGTGGGTATTGTTACATGTACACTTGGCCAGGTAGAGACTGTACTGTACTAGTGGGTATTGTTACATGTACACTTGGCCAGGTAGACACTGTACTGTACTAGTGGGTATTGTTACATGTACACTTGGCCAGGTAGACACTGTACTGTACTAGTGGGTATTGTTACATGTACACTTGGCCAGGTAGACACTGTACTGTACTAGTGGGTATTGTTACATGTACACTTGGCCAGGTAGACACTGTACTGTACTAGTGGGTATTGTTACATGTACACTTGGCCAGGTAGACATTGTACTGTACTAGTGGGTATTGGTACATGTACACTTGGCCAGGTAGACACTGTACTGTACTAGTGGGTATTGTTATATACACTTGGCCAGGTAGACACTGTACTGTACTAGTGGTTATTGTTACATGTACCTTGGGGTAGACACTGTACTGTACTAGTGGGTATTGTTACATGCCTTGGCCAGGTAGCTGTACTGTACTAGTGGTTTGTTACATGTACACTTGGAGTAGACACTGTACTGTACTAGTGGGTATTGTTACATGCACTTGGCCAGTAGAGACTGTACTGTACTAGTGGGTATTGTTACATATACTTGGCCAGGTAGACACTGTACTGTACTAGTGGGTGTTGTTACATGTACCTTGGCCAGGTAGACACTGTACTGTACTAGTGGGTAGTTACATGTACACTTGGCCAGGTAGAGACTGTACTGTACTAGTGGGTATTGTTACATGTACACTTGGCCAAGTAGACACTGTACTGTACTAGTGGTTATTGTTACATGTACACTTGGCCAGGTAGACACTATGCTGTACTAGTGGGTATGTTACATGTACACTTGGCCAGGTAGAGACTGTACTGTACTAGTGGGTATTGTTACATGTACTGGCCAGGTAGACACTGTACTGTACTAGTGGGTTGTTACATGTACACTTGGCCAGGTAGACACTGTACTGTACTAGTGGGTATTGTTACATGTACCTTGAGACACTGTACTGTAGTGGGTATTGTTACATGTACATTGAGATGTCTGTACTAGTGGGTTTTAAACTTGGCCAGGTAGACATTGTACTGTACTAGTGGGTATTGGTACATGTACACTTGGCCAGGTAGACACTGTACTGTACTAGTGAACAATGTACTGTGTAACTGTACATTGTTTTAAAGTGAAAGCATTGATTTTATTTTAATGGTTTTCTTCTTATCCGAATTTCCTCTTCTCTTTGTGTATCATTTATTCTTCACTTTTCTGCTTCTCTCTTTTCGCCAGTCCTTTCCTTTTCCCTCTCTTATCCAGGCCCTCCCTTCTTCTCCTCTGCTTCTCTCTTTTCTCCTGCCGCCCCTCCCCCTCCTCTTCTCTGCTTCTCTCTCTTCTCCATTCCTTTCCTCTCCTCTTCCGTCTTCCGTCCCCGGTACAGTATTTAGCGTTGTTAGTGTGGGAGGCTAACGGTGGGTCGGGTCAGTCTCTGAGCGGCTTGTGGCACCGCTGAAGTATTAGTCTCTCTCTCTCTCTCTCTCTCTCTCTCTCTCTCTCTCTCTCTCTCTCTCTCTCTCTCTCTCTCTCTCTCACACACACACACACACACACACACACACACAATACCTTCCAAAATATATATATGTGTGTGTGTGTGTGTGTGTGTGTGTGTGTGTGTGTGTGTTTTAAGCTTTATTCCCGGAAGACATTTTGACATTTCATACTTATTTACTGATTTCTCTATCCATTACTTTATCATCTGTTATCTCTCTTCCCACGCCCGTCTGTTGCCTCGTTGTGGATAATCCTTTAAGTAGGGGAGAAAGCGACTGTCTTAAACCTACGTGACACAAGGGCCCCGTCATACAGGGTACAGTCAGATCGATATGTAATAAGCATATGTAATGTTTTAATGAATGTGGGCGTTTGTCTTTCATTTGTGTGTGTGTGTGTGTGTGTGTGTGTGTGTGTGTGTGTGTGTGTGTGTGCTCCTCTTAATGTATTTTTTTTCCTTCCTTCAGGTAAGGTGATCAGCCCCGGGAAGTCCTCTTACAGGTAGACCAAAAACTGGCTCACTCATTCTTCTAACAATAATTATTTTAACTAACCTGACTACTGACAATATATTAATTAATTTCCCTTAAAATTCTGTGAATTGTTCGGGTGGAAATTATCGTCGGTCATAAATTATTAGTTTTTTTTTTAATTGAGGAATCACATTAACGACATATTTAATTTGTGTTTGTAATTTTGAAAGTTTTTTTCGTTGAAAGTTACATAAAGAATGTTAAGAATATATGTTTTCTTGAAATTTTTGAAAGCCTCTGTTTTAAGAGACTTTTTTCGTGTTGGAAAGTATGGTTATATAACTATCCAACTTGAATGCGTTTTACAACGTTTTAGGAAATAATGAAAAATTTAGTTGACAATTTATTTCAGTATATTGGAATAATAATTGTCTTTAACTAAAATTTTAAGGATTTTTAAAAGTATTTTCTTCACCGAATTAATTTTTTCAAACAAATTTGACTTGAAAATAACATTACTTCTCTCTAAGCTATAGAAGTTAAAAAATATGTAATTAAAAAAAATTTTAACAATTGATTTTATTAATATTATTTTAAATATTGAAATTTGAGTAAGTTGAATATAACGAGGACTTAATCACTTACTTAGTAATAAAGTACAACTAAAGACAGCTTAAGGAACACAGTACAAGAATATTAATATCGTGTGGTTAAGTTAAGTTTTGTCTTAACTTAGACAGGAATAAAATATATCTAAAAAATACAAAGAATTAGAATTAAAAAAAATCATTCTGGATGTTCAAAATATTACAATCACGAAATAATAACAGTTATAGATGATTGAATTACATTTAAGTTGTTAGTTATATTTAAATTGAGGATATAATTAATGTATATGTAGATTATAGTAGATGTTAACAATATAATATAGTGTAGTAGTGTTAAATATAGAATTTTATATATTAAGATGTGGAACTTAGTTATAAATTCGAATGTCTAATTGGGTAACAATATAATATTATAATAAAATAATAAACCTTATAAGTAAAATAGAATCATAGATTATTTGAAAATTTATGAAGGTTCGTAATATATTCAAGTTGTTAAAAATAATTCGAAATATATAAACGAAAGACAAATAAATCGGGAGATGGGAATAAAACAAAATTTGGTGGTGGGAAAAATGTAATATATTGGCGGGGAAAATAGTTGATTGTTAAAGAAAGGTTATTGAGATATGGGGAAAATAATGTGTAGGATGGGAAATACTAATTTGGTGGGGAAGAAATAATATTATGTTGATTAGGATAGATAATAATTAATTTGTAGAGGAAAATAGATTATTAGAAGTGAAAAATAATAATTATTTGGTTGGGAAAAAATACTTTACGGCCATGGAAAAAAAAAGTTTGTTCAGAAAAAAATATTTATTGGTCTGGGGGAAAATATACAATACGGAGAAAAAGGAATTAGTTGAGAATTTATTTTTGTTTTTTTACTGGAATAAATACCCAGTGAAAAAAATGCAGAGGAAGAAATTGGTAACTATGAAATTGATGAGGAAGAAATTGGTGAGGAAGAAATATTTACTTCTGAGAGTTTGTTCTGTACCGTCTTAGTAATTGAGTTGTCGTCTCTTGATCAGAAATTAAGATGTAATTTGTCTTCTAATTAGGTGAATTAATTAACGCTAAGAATTTTCTGATGAAAGACTTAATAGAATATACGTACATACACACTCATACATGTACATACAGTCATACACACGCGCACAAATACCGATTATTGCGCAACACACGCACTCATACACACAATAAAACAACCACACAAACAACCACACATACACTTCAACACACACACAAACACACACACACACAAACACACACACACACACATAAAACTGACCTCATAATTTTTTTTCACAGTAATAAAATATGAAAGTAAATCAATTATGGACACAATACTGGGAGAAAAATGTTGCTGTCATAAGCTTATTCCTTAGTGTGAGTAAAACATGTGTATAAAAAATGTATAATCGTCTCATGTATACATTTTACATTGAGAATTAATAGGAAGTTATGTATTGTAGTTTTGTGAGTGACAGGCAGACAGATACAGACAGTCAGAGCGGTCAAGGAGAGATAGACGGGCAGAAAGAGAGACTGAATGACAGACAGTATGTGGTTGAGTGAGAGAGACAGAATGAAACACAGACGGACAGACCGACAGAGATGAAGAATGAGACAGGCACAGACATCAACGGACAAAGGAAGAATGAGACACAGACAAGATAAACAAACAGACATACAGATAACAATAACTACTGCCTGACAGTCATAAAGACATTAACAGACAGATGAGGAAAAACACAGACAGACATGCGGAGAGAGATAATTGAGACTGCCATTATTTGTAATTGTCAAAGAGGTAGAAATTATACAGTTTTGGCCTTTATGTGTTGTAGGAGTGTGTGTGTGTGTGCTACGTCTGTGTTGAGGGGTAGGGAGGCTACTTTGGGAGGGGGACAGGTAAGGGGTATATGGCTACTAGTAGGGGACAGGGAGGAGGACTTATGGCTATTTTTCAAGGAAAGTGGAGGTTTATAGTTAGTTTTTAAGAGGGTGTATGGCTATTTTTTAAGGGGAAGAGAGAAGGGGCCATAACTTAGCTTGCTGAATAAATAAAGTGCTTAAGCGGTAGTGATAGTCGCAGTGAACAGTCGGAACAAGCGCTTAAGGGCAAGCCATCAGTTTTTGTCAAGGTGGACATAGAGAAACACTTACCTGATATAGCTGGCCAACGTATGTTATTTCAGTAGTCAATTTCTTTATGTGTTTATACGTTAGTTCTTATTGTATCTTGAGTGTGTGTGTGTGTGTCTTAGTGAGTCTGCGTTGTTGGTGCAGATACGTCTTGGTGCGCGTGCGCGTGTACACGTAGCCTTCCCCCAACCCCCGGGAGTTACAGGCGGAAACAAATGACCTGAGCTAAACCAATTTCCTAAATTTTCAAATTCAATAAAGCGGACGAGGCGGCCCGGGGCGGGTCGTGCACCATCAACACCTCCCTCACATGACTCTACCAAACAACCAATTCCCCAGTTACGGATAGTTAAGGCCCGGCCCAGAACCCAATCCTGGAGTCGTAACAAACGCCCAGATACCCAATCAGAGAGCCATCTGCCTCCACCCGACAGCCAATCACAGGCCATCTGCCCCCACCCAACAGCCAATCACAGGCCATCTGGTTGCATTTTTCGCCGCCTCATCTTCCTCCTCACACGCGGAGGAAAATGATATTATGTTTAGATTAAGTTTTTTGAGTTACCGAATTAGTGAAGGTGATACGAGAGTGAGGGAGTGAAGATGGCAGGCCAGGTATTCTTTCCTCGTCTTGGGATGTGGCGATAAAAGCGGATTAGGCCTTAAAAGTCTTGTCTGGCGGGAGGGAGGGTAGGGAGTTATTGAAAGTGTGATGAGAGAGCGGTTTAAGGGTGAGGGGGTGATGTAGGGCAGGATTGGGTGAAGGAGGAGATACCGGAAGAGGAAGGAGTACAGGAGGAGGGGGTAGGTAATGAAGGGGGAAGTGAACAATACAGGAGGAGCTGGGGGGGGGGGGTCATTGGAGGAGGGGGAAGAGCTAGGTGCAGGGTTTTTGTCGGAGGATTAATTTAAACTAGGGATGGTAGGTGTGTAGGGGGTGTAATGATGTATGGGGTGGGTGTTTCTGTCTGTGGACTGTATTTAGGGGTATGTAGAGGTGTGTGTGTGTGTGTGTGTGTGTGGTTGACGAGTAATGGTCAGCAAGCGAGTGATCCCAGGTTCGATCCTCGGGCAGGGTGAAACTGTTGTTAAGTTTCTTTACGCCATTTGTCTCCGGGGTATTGTGGTTAGCCAGTGCAGTTGGCGAGTTGTCCGATCTTCTCGGACTATTCCTTGACACTGGGTCATGCAACTCGTTAACTTAGGTTGTGGTTGTTGTGATGGCGACAGCTTCTACACATTAAACAAATTCACGCCTAGGTGGCCCTTGGGCCGGCCATCCTCGTACACGAGGGGCAACCATTATTATTATAGGTGTACGTGAGAGTAGGGTGTACTAACAAACATGGTGTACTAGTGTGCTACAGTGGGGTGTACAGAAGGTGTGGCTGGAGCACGTCTGAGGTACATATCGTGTACACATTAGCGTGAGTGTACGCGTTTAAACACTGTTGCATGTCCTACACCTTGTAATTGAAAGTTTAAATGGCATGGTTTTTGTACTGGGTAATTACATGCTTAATGAGAGTGTGTGTGTGTGTGTGTGTGTGTGTGTGTGTGTGTGTGTACTCCAGGTGTAAAATACACGCTGAGGGTCATAAACAAGAAAACTTTAACATGTAAACAAGACAGACAACCAACCCGGGAATGTCGTCGACTTCACTAAGATACCAATCGAAGGCCAGTGTTTTTTTCCTAGGTGGGTAGTAGTTCTCTCGTGTTCGTGAAATTACGGTTTAATGAAGAAAAAAAATAAAAACAATTTATAACCTGCAAAAAAAATACTCGTGAGGTGTAAGTTTTTTAATACACGACAATAGACCTTAACGTAGGGGATTATAAGATTCATTATACATTAGTGAAGTTACGACAAATAATCGAAGTGTAAAAGATATAAGAAATAAACTCGTTTAGTTAGATCAAGGGGAGAATTCTCAAAGATTATTACGTTACAATTCTTCCCCGTAGTAAATGGAGAACTCTGGTCCTTATCTAACTGGTTCATTCTAGCTACAACACAACACTATCACCAAGAATGACATAGGAATTACACTGATACAGAATTTCATCGTAGGATTTTTTTTTTTTTTTTTTACAATTTGGTCTCCGGTAGGTAAGAATTTTATAGTCCATCGGGATTTAAATTATCAAGATTGTTACATTAACTTTCGTCTCTTAGCTTGGGAACTTAAGACCGCACCTTGTTAGGGTAGAGTCTCAGTGTAATTTGGAAGTCATTTTGTGTCGTAGCTTAAAGGAGCCAATTAGGGAGGTCATATTTGGCATGATTTTTTTATGGTGTGTGTGTGTGTGTGTGTGTGTGTGTGTGTGTGTGTGTGTGTGTGTGTGTGTGTGTGTGTGTGTGTGTGTGTGTGTGTGTGTGTGTGTGTGTGTGTGTGTACAGTATTTTCTTTGACCCCAAAATTAGTGACAGGTCAAAGTTGAAGCTCTTGAGATAAAGCTCTCTTATTAAGGATTCAAAGTTTACGCACACACACACACACACACACACACACACACGAAGCTATGAACTGACCCATTAATTGAGTCAGATAAGTGTGTTCTTAGGTCACCACAGTTCTGAGGAAAATTGAATACAAGAATCTTTGAGTATCTCCCCCAGTGTGTGTTCTTGTTTTATGTTTGTTGTGTGATTGTGGTTAGATTGTGTTTGTGTTGTGTGATTGTTGTGTTTGTGTTGTTTGTGTCTTGATAAGTTTGATAAAATGTCTGTTTTCCTTTGTTCCTTCATTCCCTAATTTGTCTACCTTACCTCAATTTCTTCTTTTCTTCCTCCTCGCATCCCTTCTTTCTCTTACGCTTGCTTATCCTCTTTCCTTCCCTATCCTCGTTCCAATCGTCTTCCTCCCTCCTCACCACTTTCCTTTCTTCCTCCTCACCCTCCTCCACCAACCCCATCTCTCCTCCACCTCCCCATCTTTATCGTTTACTGCATGTCTCTTTCTCCCCTCCTCCTTCTCCCTTACACTCTCTCCTCTTCCCCCCTTCCTTCCTCCTCCACACTCTCCGTTTCCTCTTCCCGTCTCCTTCCTTTACTCATCCTCTCCTCTCCCCTCCCCTCCTCTCCTCTCCCCTCCTCTCCCCTCCTCTCCCCTCGGCAGTAAGCTGGGCAGCTCCTCACAAGAAGGATGGCTGGGTGTTACGTCCCTGACAACTTAATTAAAAAAGATGTGACATTGCTGGTATATAACACTGGTCGCTTGTCTCTCTCTCCACTGAGAGGCTGGGTGTCCTCTCCTCTTTGGGGGCGGCTGTGGGGGGTGACTGGAGGCGGGGGTGGTTGTGTGGGCGTCTGTGGGGGGTGGTTGTGGGGGGTGGTTGTGAAGGGTAGCAATAGAGGATGGGTGTCGTGTGTGTGTGGTCACCGCCTTATCAAGCCATTGGGCCAACACCAACTTGACAACTGCACCATAATTTCTTTACTAGGAGGCCTTAAGTCAATATTTTTCTTCCCAGGATGGTCTAAGCTGATTCCCTTTTTCTTTTTTAAACCAAGACTCCATGAGTGTGTGACTTTTTTTACCCAGGACGCCCAAGTTGATGAGTTTTTCCCCCCAGTATGTCTTAAGTTAGAGTGAGACGTCCGCCTTTCTCGTGTTATTCATTTTTTCCTCTCTCTCTCTCTCTCTCTCTCTCTCTCTCTCTCTCTCTCTCTCTCTCTCTCTATATGGGGTGTAGTAATGGCTTTATGAGAGTGTTAGTCCAAATACCTGAATTAGCATAATGATGACGATGACTATAATCAAGACAGCTTATCTGAGGCCCTGGTTGATGGTGTGGTTGATGGTGTGGTTGGTGGTGTGGTTGATGGTGTGGTTGATGGTGTGGTTGGTGGTGTGGTTGGTGGTGTGGTTGGGGGTGTGGTTGGGGGTGTGGTTGGTGGTGCGGTTGGTGGTGCGGTTGAGGGTATGGTTGATGGTAATGACATCCCACTAATATCCCCACCACAACTACAACCACCATCATTCCAACTACCATCACCACCATCCTACCACCATCACCACCCTCCTACCACTTTCACCACCACCATCACACCACTATCACCACCATCCCACCACTCTCACCACCACTCCAACCACCATCACCCCAACCACCAGCAACAGCATCCTACATCCACCACCAACAATAATCACGTTCTATCACCACCATCCATAACCAACCACAACTATCACCACAATTTCTACCACCATTTTAAGCAATCACTACAAAAACAAACCCAGGTAACTCTTAACTTAAACCAGCTTAAGAATTAACATTATCTCCGCCAGTGAGTGAGTGAGTGAGTGAATGAGGAAATTACTTACAGGTGAGTGAAATTAAGATTAGTTAACCTTACTTGGAACTTATTTTGATATAATCTCTTAAGGAAGTATTAATCCGTTAGGTTAAATCAGTCTTGGAAGTTAATCGGCCTTTATCCGTCAGTGGAGGAGAGAGTGAGTTAATATTAACCACACGCATTAGGGTTGGACATTAACCATTAACAGCTTAGTAGTAAAAAGTCTAATGGCTAATGGGAAATAGGTTGTATAGTAACCACCCCCCCCCGTGCGATAGGTCTAATTTATCCCGCCCCCCTCTCCCCGCCCCCCTCCCCGGCCCCCCCCTCCAGAGATAATCTTTAGGATAATTACTAAATCTTTTATTAATATACGACATAATGGTGATGTGACACGACATGTGGATATTAGTTCTTCCCTCTCACTCCCTCTCACTCCCCCTCACTCCCCCTCACTCCCCCTCACCTTCCTTCCTTCCATCTTCCCTCCCCTTCATACTCTCATTCACTTCTCCATTCTCCTCTCCTTAACCATTTAATATCTCTTACCTCCCCTCACCCCTTACCTCCCCTCACCCTTTTCCCCTCACCCCTTTTCACCCCTTATCTCCCCCACCCCCTCCCCCCCCCTCCCACCCCTTACCTCCCCACCCCCACCCCTCACCCCTTACCTCCCTCCCCCTCACCCTCCCTCATCCCTTACCTCCCTTCACCCCTTACCTGCCCTCATATCTTACCTTCCCTCACCCCACCCCCCCCACCCCACCTCCCCTCACCCCTTACCTCCCCCTCATCCCCCACCTCCCTTCACCCCTTACCTGCCCTCATATCTTACCTTCCCTCACCCCTTACCTCCCCTCACCCCTTACACCCCATCACTTTCTCCCTTATCCACCCCAGCTATCTTCTCGACCTTTATCTCTCCTCACCCTTTCCTTCCCTATCACCCTTATCCTCGCTTTCCTCCTCCTCCTTTCTCCCTCTCCTCCTCCCTTCTGTAATCCCTTTATCCTCACCATTAACCCCCATTCCTTAGCTTTACCCATTACCCTTACCCCCTCACAACCTTACTCTTCACCCTCAGCCCTCACCCTCAGCCCCTTACTCTCACCCCAACTCATCGTTCTGCCTCCCCCCCCACCCTACCACCTCCTCCTCTCCCACCCCACCAGCTACTCCTCCTCCACCCCACCACCAACTTCCCTCTCCCCCACCCTAACCTCACCACCACCTCCTCCTCTCCCACCACCTCCTCCCCACCCGACCACCTCCTCCTCTCCCATCCCACCACCACCTCTCCCCTACCCCATCCCCCCTCCACTGTACCACTCCCTACCCTACCACCTACCCTCTCCCCCACCACCTTCCTCCCTCCCCCCCCTCACCCCCCTGACGCACTGCAGGTATGTCTTAAGGGCACGACACAACACGACACACGGTGACCAATTTATGAATATATTTCTCCTCAGGTAATTGTGGTGGTGGGGAGGTGATCACACGGCAAGTGGTCATTGTGTCTGTCTGTCTCTCTGTCTGTCTGTCTCTCTGTCTGTCTGTGTCTTTCTGTCTGTCTGTCTGTCTGTCTGTCTGTCTTTCAAACGCTGATGATGCGGTCAATGGAGTTTTTGTCCTTGCCATTCACATTATACATCATCTTCTTCATCATCATTTTTGTCATTATCATCATATTTTTATAAGTCGCTTATTCTCGTCATCATCATTATCATCATTATTTCGTTTTCACCACTACCACGCATATCCACAATCACCACCACCACCCATGTCCACAATCACCACCACCAATGTCCACAATCACCACCACCACCCATGTCCACAATCACCACCACCACCCATGTCCACAATCACCACCACCACCCATGTCCACAAGCACCACCACCTTAATACCACCACTACCACCACCACTATTACTACCATCACCACCACTACTACCAACAGTTATCACCACCACCACCACCACCACCACCACCACTACTTCCACCGCCTTTACCACACCACAATCACCATCACCACCTCCACCACACCTATCAGCACAGCACCACGGCAAGAGGCGGGCGTGACCATCACCACCGTGTCATCCAATAACAATAACAGAACATAAAGACAACTACCATCTCTAGGTCCACCGGTGATAGTAGGATCAGGACCCACACTCTCACAGCTTCCTGACTTAAGTTGTTCTTTTTTATCGTATCTGGAGAGGGAGAGAGAGAGAGGGGTTAAGTACAGTCTGTCTCAAACTCCCGACTCTTAAGATGGATTCTCAATGTGTCGTGGCTACCAATCGTCACTGTAGATGTGAGGAAAGTTTACGTGACAAGGTAACTTAAGTCTCCCAGATGGATTCTCAGAGGTTGGTGACATAATACCCAAACTGAAGATGTGATAACTTACCTCACTGACTCTCATGCCTCAAAAGATTGATTCGTGACTTGACTACCTTGAGATAGGAGGATATATCTGCCTCACTCACGCTACGACGCGATGATGGATTCTTTTTTTTTCTTTTTTTTTTCCTCCAAACTTAAGAATGTGAGAACGTATCCAACTACCTCACATAGATGGAGTCTCAATGGTTCGTTCTATTTGTGTTTTCTGTCGTAGGTAAAGGCAGGAGAACACACCTGACTCGTTTTCTGTCGTAGGTAAAGGCATGAGAACACACCTGACTCAATTAAACTAATGAAAAAAAAGCCAAAGGTTGAATTAGTATTGAAAAGTGTACCAAGACCTCTTGCTAGTCATCCTTTACGAGTCTCTTAGCATCTTGTCTTAAGTTAAGATATATTTTAAGACGAGAAAATGGCGACGAATTTTAACCAAGACTGTAGCGTAGCCCAGATGTGATCACCTTACAGCAGTTAGGAGAGAGGGAAAAAAAACATTAGCCCTACAAATCCTTAAGGAATAGGGAGGCCGGGGCAAGACAATATCCCTGAGATATCCCAAAGTGGGGAAAAAACACATTAGGAGATAATACGGTGGTGGGGAAATCTCCCTTACACTGAGAGAGGGTGAACACAAAGGTAGTGGGGTAAGGAGGGGGTGTGTGGGTAAGGAGGGGATAATGGTGGGGTAAAGAGGGGATAGTGGTGGGGTAAGGAGGGGATAGTGGTGGGGTAAGGAGGGGATAGTGGTGGGGTAAGCAAGGGGGTAATGATGGAGGAAGGAAGGGGGTGTGTGGGGTGAAAAAGAGGATGGTGGTGGAGGGGGTGGGAGGTAGTAGGCAGCTACCAAACAGGGAGGTACTACCGCCCGGGAAGATTTTGGAAGCATAATGTGTTGTCTAATGGTAGACCCTGCTGCTGTATGGCATCACGAAAATTGTGACCAAGTCCCAGGTTGCTGATCTGACTTTCTGCCTCATTTACACACAATTGCAGGGTCTCAATTATATATCTCTCTTACTATTGATAACACAACATACACACTGTATATTGTTTCTCACGATTGATTTATTTTATCGTTTGTGTATTTATTTATGGTTATTATAATTAATATTTTTAATTTTTTAGTTATAATTTTTATCTCTTATTATTATTATTATTATTATTATTATTATTATTATTATTATTATTATTATTATTATTATTATTATTATTATTATTCCCCTCAGGCCCTGATGTGGGTCAGTGACGTATGCTCAGGTGAGCTAATACCCGTGAAAAAAAAGGAGGGGGATATTGGTGGGGGGAGGAATGGGATAGTGTTGGGGTAAGGAGGGGGAGTGTGTGGGCGAGAAAGGGGTGGTTCATGGTGATTTTTAATGATCTCACAGTGACTCTTGCTGGTGACTCACAGTAACTCTTGCTGGTGACTCACGGTGACTCGTGCTGGTGACTGTTAATGGAGGGTCATCAGTCCTTAATATCAAGTCTTCTTTCCCTCCTTCATTCCTTCTCTCCCTCTTTTCATCCTTCCCTCCACATTTCACTTGTTTCTTCCTTGTGTCTCTCCTTCCTTCTCTCACTCCTTTCTTTCCTCCTTCTCTCCCTCTTCCTCTCCTTTTTTCAGTCTTTCTCTTCCTTCTTAACTATTTATCACCCCCTCCCTTCTCTCCTCCTCCCCCCTCCCCCTTCCTTCTCTCCTTCCCTCACTCCTTCCATCAATGTTCTTTCATATTTTCTTTTATTTATTGTTTTTATCGACTTAAAATAATCTGACGGGAAAGTGTCCGGCGTCGTCTGGATGTGTCTGTCTGTCTGTCTGTCTGTCTGTCTTTACATCTATGTCTGTCTGTGTGTACTTGTGAATGTCTGGCTGTATTTACGTCTGTGTCTGTTTGGCTGTATTGACATCTGTGTCTGTCTACCTGTTATTATGTATGTGTGTGACTTCCTGTCTTTTGCCTTTGTGTCTGTCTGTCTGTCTGTCTGTATACATGTATCTAAGTCCAATTTCGATGACCTTTAAAAGTTTCTTAAGATTAAGTATCCATCACCAAAACCTTAGATACTAGTTCATTATGTTCCTATTATTTTATTTTATTCGTATTGTATGACTAAAAACCACAATGTAATTTCTCTTTACATTAGTCATTCATTTATCAAATTATTTATATTAATTCGAGTATAAATTTATATTATTTCGTTTATATAAATATTATTTCCTCTCATCTTGAATTTGTATGAAGAAATATGACATCACAGTGTACACCATCATACATTCATACTAAGACATCACAGTGTACACCATCATACATTCATACTAAGACATCACAGTGTACACCATCATACATTCATACTAAGACATCACAGTGTACACCATCATACATTCATACTAAGACATCACAGTGTACACCATCATACATTCATACTAAGACATCACAGTGTACACCATCATACATTCATACTAAGACATCACAGTGTACACCATCATACATTCATACTAAGACATCACAGTGTACACCATCATACATTCATACTAAGACATCACAGTGTACACCATCATACATTCATACTAAGACATCACAGTGTACACCATCATACATTCATACTAAGACATCACAGTGTACACCATCATACATTCATACTAAGACATCACAGTGTACACCATCATACATTCATACTAAGACATCACAGTGTACACCATCATACATTCATACTAAGACATCACAGTGTACACCATCATACATTCATACTAAGACATCACAGTGTACACCATCATACATTCATACTAAGACATCACAGTGTACACCATCATACATTCATACTAAGACATCACAGTGTACACCATCATACATTCATACTAAGACATCACAGTGTACACCATCATACATTCATACTAAGACATCACAGTATACACCATCATACATTCATACTAAGACATCACAGTGTACACCATCATACATTCATACTAAGACATCACAGTGTACACCATCATACATTCATACTAAGACATCACAGTGTACACCATCATACATTCATACTAAGACATCACAGTGTACACCATCATACATTCATACTAAGACATCACAGTGTACACCATCATACATTCATACTAAGACATCACAGTGTACACCATCATACATTCATGCTTTAGTTATAACATCCATTTGGCAGCTTTGGCTTACCGTCAATACATCTTTTTTGTTTTTTTGAAGAGCTGTGATCTTAGTCTGATTCTTGCTCTCCTGAATTGGCTCAAGGTAAGTGTGTAATGGATGTGCGTTAGTCTCAGTTGCGTGCGTGTGTGTGTGTGTGTGTGTGTGTGTGTGTGTGTGTGTGTGTGTGTGTTGGGAAGGGGTGAGAGTGGGGTTGTGTGTGGGTTGGGGAGGGGTGAGAGTGGGGTTGTTGTGTGGATTGGGAGGGGTGACAGAGAAGTATGTGGGTTGGGAAGGGGTGAAGTGGTGGTTTGTGTGGGTTGGGAAGGGGTGAAAGTGGGAGGAAGGGATAGTGGGGGCAGGGAGAAGATGAGTTGGGAGGAAGTGAGAGGATGAGAGAAGAGGTATTAGGGGGTGGTATCTTGGGATGAGGATAGAAGGAGGAGAAGGAGGAAGTAGGAAGGAGGTGAAAGTAGAAAGAAGAAGGAGGAAAGAATAGAAAGAACAGGGGTTGAGGAAAGAGTGAAAGAAGGAGGAGGAAAGGGAAAGTGAGAATGAGAAAAGAGTGAAAATGGGCGGGGGGGGCAGTAATTGTGGGAGGTGGAGAGGGAGAGGGGAAAAGTGGAGAAGTGAGAGGGTAAGCGTTTCTTCAGTCCATATAAACTTGAACAAATTCCTAAAAGTACACACAGTTAAAGGACCGACTGACTGACCGCCACTCATGTCACCTAGCATCTTGTAACCATATCAAGCCCGTGACCTAACTATTATCCAGTGATCTAACTACCTCATGCAGCCCCTCCCGTGACACCTTCCCCCATGTATACAACTACCCCATGTAACCCCTTTCGCTTTACTACCCTCCGTCCCGTGATATAACTACCTCCTGTGACATAAATACCCCCATGTAATTCATTCCGTAACATAATTATCCCCAGTCCCTGACGAACACCCCCCCTTCCTTCTTGAACCACTCGGCTGGGAATGCTGCGTGATCTGTAATGACGAATGACACCAATGAGCTGACGATTTCCCTAATGACTGTCGTTGTCGAGTAACGATGGTTGTGTCGTTAGCGATGGCCGGGTCGTTAACAATGGTTGAGGTGTTGGTGATGGTTGAGAGTGTTGGTGATGGTTGAGGTGTTGGTGATGGTGGAGGTGTTGTTGGTGATGATTGAGGTGTTGTTGATGATGGTTGAGGTGTTGTTGGTGATGGTTGGGTGTTGGTGATGGTTGGTGTTGGTGATGGTTGGGTGTGTTGGTGATGGTTGAGGTGTTGGTGATGGTTGGTGTTGGTGATGGTTGAGGTGTTGTTGGTGATGGTTGAGGTGTTGTTGGTGATGGTTGGGAAGTTGGTTTGGTGATGGTTGGGTGTTGGTGATGATTGAGGTGTTGGTGATGGTTGAGGTGTTGGTGATGGTTGAGGTGTTGGTGATGGTTGAGGTGTTGATGGTTGAGGTGTTGGTGATGGTTGAGGTGTTGGTGATGGTTGGTGTTGGTGATGGGGTGTTGGTGATGGTTGAGGTGTTGGTGATGGTTGAGGTGTTGTTGGTGATGGTTGAGAGTGTTGGTGATGGTTGAGGTGTTGGTGATGGTTGAGGTGTTGGTGATGGTTGAGGTGTTGTTGGTGATGGTTGAGAGTGTTGGTGATGGTTGTGGTGTTGTTGGTGATGGTTGAGGTGTTGGTGATGGTTGAGGTGTTGGTGATGGTTGAGGTGTTGTGATGGTTGAGGTGTTGGTGATGGTTGAGGTGTTGGTGATGGTTGGGGTGTTGTTGGTGATGGTTGGTGTTGTTGGTGATGGGTGAGGTGTTGGTGATGGTTGAGGTGTTGGTATGGTTGAGTGTTGTTGGTGATGGTTGAGGTGTTGTTGGTGATGGTTGGGAAGTTGGTTTTGGTGATGGTTTGAGGTGTTGGTGATGGTTGAGGTGTTGGTGATGGTTGAGGTGTTGGTGATGGTTGAGTGTTGTTGGTGATGGTTGAGTGTTGTTGGTGATGGTTGGGAGTTGGTTTTGGTGATGGTTGGGTGTTGATGGTTGAGGTGTTGGTGATGGTTGGTGTTGGTGATGGTTGAGGTGTTGTTGGTGATGGTTGAGGTGTTGGTGATGGTTGGGAAGTTGGTTTTGGTGATGGTTGAGGTGTTGGTGATGGTTGATGTGTTGTTGGTGATGGTTGAGGTGTTGGTGATGGTTGATGTGTTGTTGGTGATGGTTGAGGTGTTGGTGAAGGTTGAGGTGTTGGTGATGGTTGAGGTGTTGGTGATGGTTGAGGTGTTGGTGATGGTTGAGGTGTTGGTGATGGTTGATGTGTTGTTGGTGATGGTTGAGGTGTTGGTGATGGTTTGAGGTGTTGGTGATGGTTGGTGTTGGTGATGGTTGATGTGTTGTTGGTGATGGTTGGGTGTTGGTGATGGTTTGGTGTTGGTGATGGTTGAGGTGTTGGTGATGGTTGAGGTGTTGGTGATGGTTGATGTGTTGTTGGTGATGGTTTGTTGGTGATGGTTGAGGTGTTGGTGATGGTTGGGTGTTGGTGATGGTTGGTGTTGGTGATGGCTGGGGTTGGTTTGGTGATGGTTGAGTGTTGGTGATGGTTGATGTGTTGTTGGTGATGGTGAGGTGTTGGTGATGGTTGATGTGTTGTTGGTGATGGTTGAGGTGTTGGTGATGGTTGAGGTGTTGGTGATGGTTGAGGTGTTGGTGATGGTTGAGGTGTTGGTGATGGTTGAGGTGTTGGTGATGGTTGAGGTGTTGGGATGTTGAGGTGTTGGTGATGGTTGGTGGTGATGGTTGAGTGTTGGTGATGGTTGAGGTGTTGGTGATGGTTGAGGTGTTGGTGATGGTTGTGGTGTTGGTGATGGTTGAGGTGTTGGTGATGGTTGTGGTGTTGGTGATGGTTGAGGTGTTGGTGATGGTTGTGGTGTTGGTGATGGTTGAGATGTTGGTGATGGTTGAAGCATTAAGGTGATTTTGTCTGTATGTCTGTCTGTCTGTCTGTCTGTTTGTCTGCATTATGGTACAGTAAATTAGGTGGAGTCTTTTGTCTGTCTGATGGTCAGTTCATATCTCTCTCTCTCTCTCTCTCTCTCTCTCTCTGTAAGCCTTGTCGACTCCTGCCAATGGTCGAGTTGACTAACGTGTTCGACATGTCAGTTTCGTGTTCGACATGTCAGTTTCGTTTTCGACATGTCAGTTTCGTTTTTCGACATGTCAGTTCCGTGTTCGACATGTCAGTTTCGTTTTCGACATGTCAGTTTCGTGTTCGACAAGTCAGTTACGTGTTAGGCATATGTCAGTTCCGTGTTAGACATGTCAGTTCCGTGTTAGACAAGTCAGTTCCGTGTTAGACATATCAGTTCCGTGTGCCCGTGTTGGCTTTTGTCTTGTTAAGTACTGAATTACGTTCATTTAATTGACCTTATTAAGATTTTACGAGACTTGAGGAAAAACAGGTAGAGTGAACGTGATACTGATGATAGTGTGTGACTGGTAGGACAATACCAGGTGAATGTGTAGATAATTTAAATGTTTAGAACATAACATCATATAATTGTTCATGTAGTGGTATTAGGCGGATGTTATAGGATATTGTAAGTTTAAATTAAGCCCGAGGAACCTAACAGCTTGTTATAGACAATATATATATATATATATATATATATATATATATATATATATATATATATATATATATATATATATATATATATATATATATATATATATATATATAGCTAGCACAATGCATACTATGACCGGCACTGTACTCGACCTCATTCACTTCCCTAACTGAAAAAGCAGGTATCCATTCACAGCCACATTAACTGGAGGTGCCCTGGGTGCAAACCAGTGACCCTGAGGGCAAGAGGCGTGTGCTGTATCCATTCTGCCACCGCAACTAGTTGATGAATATTTAGATCAGTTATAATTGTTTATATAAAATTAATGATGATCTGTTTTTGTCGTCAGTGCAGTACTATAAAAAATATGTTTTGTATATGTACACAACATCAGTCATAGTCGGCAGTACATAGATAAATAATCACAATTACCTTATTTATGACTGGTGTACACAGGGGCTGACACCCACCACCACCACCACACCTCTTTATGTGTTGCCCGAAATGCGTACAGTTGCCGGCATTTGCATTCATTACGTTAATTGTCCTCCTCCCCCCCTTTTCATTATTTCCCCTTTTCCCCTCATTCCTTCTTTCACTTTCTCCCTCTCTCTTTACCTTCCCCTTACTGTGTTTCCACCATTGATTCCTTGTTTCCCCCTTTCCCCTTCGCTTTTGCATTTTCCCCTTCCCTTCATTTTTCCCTTTTCTCATTCACCCCTATTCCATTCCACCTCCCTTAACCTCTTCCCCCTCCCGGTCCTTTACTACCTCCTTTCCTTATTCTTCCCTTCTCCCCATCTCCTCCCTTCTATCTTCTACACTTCGATTCTCCCTAGACATTCTCCTCTTCCCACTACCCTTTCCTTCTCACATTAATCCCTTCTTCCTCCTACCCTCCGTCTTCCCGTTTCTCTTTCCTATTCCCTTTCCTTTCTCTCATTCCCTCCGCTCTCCTATTCCCTCTTCCAATTACCATTTCTTCCTCCTACTACCCTTCATATCTTTCCCTTCCCTTCCCCCAACTCACTCCTCTCTCTCTCTCTCTCTCTCTCTCTCTCTCTCTCTCTCTCTCTCTCTCTCTCTCTCTCTCTCTCTCTCTCTCTCTCTCTCTCTCTCTCTCTCTCTGCAGGACCTCACCTCAGAGTTATGTTGTATCGTGTACCAGGTAACAGCTGGTAATCACTCTACCGTGTACCCTAAGAGAGCTGCTTAGCAATGTACCGGTTACGGGCGGCGCAGGTGGTGACAGGTGGCTAACAGTGTACCATGTACCGCGCGTCGCAGGTGGTGTTGTCTCGGACAGTGGTAGAGGTGGCGGTGTGTGTGTCCGGGTGATATACAGATGGCAGCAGGTGGTGGAGATGCAGACAGATGGATGGAGACGCACATAAATTCATGTACACAAACAGAGACATGCGTGTGTGTTAATGGTTACAAAGTACCATTTATATGTGGACGTAGAGGTAACACACACACAGTCAATAAGTTGCGTTTGTGCAGCACAGTTTGTTAGCTCGGAGGTGAAGAAAGTGTGTTAGTACTTCATAACTACTTTTATTATGTTGGGCGGGGGGGAAGAGTCAATAAAGTGCGTTAGCGATTCATTACTATTTTCTCAATCAATTAAGTGCGTTTGATTAATTTGACATTTATTATTTTCGCTTTCATCTATGTGTGTTAGTTCTTCATTTAAATGGTATTATGTTAGGGAGTCAACAATAGTCTGTCTGTAAGTAGTTTCAGTCACAATAGAGTTTGGACCGTATGATAATGATATGCATATGTGTCTTTAGGGTATATTAATGAATGTATGTGTGTGTGTGTGTGTGTGTGTGTGAAAGAGTGTAAGATTGATAGTGTTGTGGACTTGTCGTACATATGAGAGAGAGAGAGAGAGAGAGAGATTCTGACTCTTTGATAGTAAATGGAGAAATTTATCGAAGGGATAGAAGGGAGAAAGGAAGGACATGGGGAAAGGAATGATGTAGAAGGAAAACGAAAAGAAGGGAACTTAAGGGGATAGAAGAATGAAGGGAAGGAAATGAGGGAAGAGAGGGGAGGAAAGGGGGGGTGATACAATTAACGCAATAAAGGTAAATGTTGATTATTTAGTTTATTCGGGCGAACAAATAAATTGTATTAATTAATGGGTGGAACTTTATTAATTAGTGGGTGGAACTGTATGAATTAGTGGGTGGAACTGTATTAATTGGTAGGTTGAACTGTATTATTAGTGGAATTGGAACTGCTTATAGATTAGTGGGTGGAACTGTAGCGAATTGGAAATGGGTGGAGACTGTATTAATTAGTGGGTGGAGACTGTATTAATTAGTGGTTTTGGAACTGTATTAATTGATGGGTGGAGAACTGTATTGAGTGGTGGGTGGAACTGTATTTGATAGTGGGTGGAACTGTGTTAATTAGTAGGTGGAGACTGCTTATTAATTAGTGGGTGGAACTGTATTAATTAGTGGGTGGTACTGTATTAGTGAGTGGGTAGTACTGTGTTAATTAGTAGGTGGGGAGCACAACATTAATTAGTGGGTGGAACTGTATTGAGTAGTAGGTGGAACTGTATTTAATTAGTGGGTGGAACTGTGTATTAATTAGTACTGGGTGGAACTGTATTGAATGATGGGTGGAACTGTATTTAATTAGTGGATGGAACTGTATTAATTAGTGGGTAATTTTACTATATTAATTAGTGGGGTGGAACTGTATTAATTGGTGAATGGAACTGTATTAATTAGTGGGTGGAACTGTATTAATTAGTGGTGGAACTATATTAATTGGTGGAACTTTATTAATTAGTGATGGAACTTTAATAGTGAGTGGGTGGAACTGTGACTAATTAGTGGGTAGACTGTATTAATTAATTAGGTGGAACTGTTTTAATTAGTGGGTGGAACTGTATTAATTGGTAAAGATTGGAGCTGTTAATTAATAGGTAATTTTATATTAATTAATTAGGTGGTACTATATATTAATAATTAGTGGGTGGTACTATATTAATTAGTGGGTGGAACTGTATTAATTAGTGGGTGGAACTGTATTAATTAGTGGGGTGGAACTGTATTAATTAATGGGTGGATCTGTGATAGCGATGATGGGTTGAACTGTATTAATTAGTGGGTGGAACTGTGTATTGAGGTAGTGGGTGGAACTGTATTAATTAGTGGGTCAGAACTGTATTAATTAGTGGTGGAACTGTATTAATTAATGGGTGGAACTGTATTAATTAGTGGGTTGAACTGTATTAGTGTATTAAATTGAACTGTATTAATTAGGTTGAACTGTGTATTAATTAATGGGTGGAACTAGCAGTAATTAATTAGGTGGAACTGTGTGTAATTAATAGGGTGAACTGTATTAATTAGTGGGTGGAACTGTATTAATTATTGGGTGGGAGCTATATATTAATTAGTGGGGTGGAACTGTATTATTAATTAGTGGGTGGATCTGTATTAATTAGTAGGTTGAACTGTATTAATTAATGGGTGGAACTGTATTAATTGATGGGTGGAACTGTATTATTAATAGGTGGAACTGTATTAATTGAAGTGGGTGGAACTGTATTGAGTGGTGGGTGGATCTGTATTAATTAGTGGGGTTTGAACTGTATTAATTAGTGGGTGAACTGTATTGAACTAGTGGGGTGGATCTGTATTAATTAGTGGGTGGAACTGTATTATTAGTGGGTGGATCTGTATTAATTAGTGGGTGGAACTGTATTAATTAGTGGGTTGAACTGTGTTAATTAGTGGGTGGATCTGTATTAATTAGTGGGTGGATCATTTTGGTGATGGGTGGAACTGTATTAATTAGTGGGTTGAACTTCATATTAATTAGTGGAATTTGGAACTATATTAATTAGTGGGTGGAACATATTAATTAATTAGGTTGAACTGTATTAATTAGTGGGTGGAGACTGTATGAATTAGTGGGTGGAACTGTATGTATGAATTAGTGGGTGGAACTGTATTATTAATTGGGTGGAACTGTATTAATTAGTGGTTTTGGAACTGTATATTTAATTAGTGGGTGGAGACTGTATTAATTAGTGCAAATTGGAACTGTATTTATTAGTGGGTGGAACTGTGTTGGTAGTGGGTGGAACTGTGTATTAATTAGTGGGTGGAACTGTATTAATTAGTAGGTGGTACTGTATTAATTAGTGGGTAGTACTGTGTTAGTGGGTGGAACTGTTTAATGGTGGTACTATTATTGGGTGGTACTATTAATTAGTGGGTGGTACTATATTAATTAGTGGGTGGAACTGTATAATTAGTGGGTGGAACTGTATTAATTAGTGGGTGGAACTGTATTAATTAATGGGTGGATCTGTATTAATTAGTGGGTTGAACTGTATTAATTAGTGGGTGGAACTGTATTAATTAGTGGGTGGAACTTTGAGGTGAACTGTATTGTGTAATTAGTGGGTGAACTGTATTAATTAATGGGTGGAACTGTATTAATTAGTGGGTTGAACTGTATTAATTAATGGGTGGAACTGTATTAATTAGTGGGTGGAACTGTATTAATTAATGGGTGGAACTTAATTAGTGTGAACTGTTAATTAATGGGTGACTGTATTAATTAGTGGGTGGAACTGTATTAATGATGGGTGGATCTGTTTAATTAGTGGGTTGAACTGTATTAATTTGGGTGGAACTGTATTAATTAGTGGGTGGAACTTATTAATTAATGGGTGGAACTGTATTAATTAGTGGGTGGAACTGTATTAATTGATGGGTGGATCTGTATTAATTAGTGGGTTGAACTGTATTAATTGTGGGTGGAACTGTATTAATTAGTGGGTGGATCTGTATTAATTAGTGGGTGGAACTGTATTAATTAGTGGGTGGATCTGTATTAATTAGTGGGTGGAACTGTATTAATTAGTGGGTTGAACTGTGTTAATTAGTGGGTGGATCTGTATTAATTAGTGGGTGGATCTGTTTAATTAGTGGGTGGAACTGTATTAATTAGTGGGTTGAACTGTATTAATTAGTGGGTGGAACTGTATTAATTAGTGGGTGAACTTGTGAACTGTATTAGTGGGTGGAACTGTATTAATTAGTGGGTTGAACTGTATTAATTAGTGGGTGAACTGTGTTTAATTAGTGGGTGGAACTGTATTAATTAGTGGGTGGAACTGTATTAATTAGTGGGTGGAACTGTATTAATTAGTGGGTGGAACTGTATTAATTAGTGGGTGGAACTGTATTAATTAGTGGGTGGAACTGTATTAATTAGTGGGTGGAACTGTCGTAATTAGTGGGTGGAACTGTATTAATGTGGGTGGAACTGTATTAGTGGTGTGGAATGTAATTAGTGGGTGGAACTGTTTTAATTAGTGGTGGAACTGTTTTAATTAGTGGGTGGAACTGTATTAATTAGTGGGTGGAACTGTATTAATTGATGGGTGGAACTATATTAATTGATGGGTGGAACTGTTTAATTAGTGGGTGGAACTATAATTAGTGGGTGGAACTGTTTGGTGGTGGGTGGAACTGTGATAATGAGTGGGTTGAACTGTATTAATTAGTGGGTGGAACTGTATTAATTAATGGGTGGAACTGTTTTAATTAGTGGGTGGAACTGTATTAATTAGTGGGTGGAACTGTTTTAAATTAATGGGTGGAACTGTGTTAATTAATGGGTGGAACTGCATTAATTAGTGGGTGGAACTGTATTAATTAGAGGTTGAACTGTATTAATTAGTGGGTTGAACTGTATTAATTAGTAGGTGGAACTGTATTAATTAGTGGGTGGAACTGTATTAATTAGTGGGTTGAACTGTATTAATTAGTGGGTGGAACTGTATTAATTGATTAGGTTGAACTGTATTAATTAGTGGGTGGAACTGTATTAATTAGTGGGTTGAACTGTATTAATTAGTGGGTTGAACTGTATTAATTAGTGGGTTGATGTATTAATTAGTGGGTTGAACTGTATAGTGGGTTGAACTGTATTAATTAGTAGGTGGAACTGTATTCATTAGTGGGTTGAACTGTATTAATTAGTGGGTGGAACTGTATTAATTAGTGGGTGGAACTATATTAATTAGTGGTGGAACTGTATTAAATAGTGGGTGGAACTGTATTAATTAGTGGGTGGAACTGTATTAATTAGTGGGTGGAACTGTATTAATTAGGGTAGAACTGTATTAATTAGCGGGTGGAACTGTATTAATTAGTGGTGGAACTTTATTAATTAGTGGGTGAACTTTGATTAGTGGGTGGAACTTTATTAATTAGTGGGTGGAACTGTGTTAATGGTGGGTGGAAATGTATTAAGTGGGTGGTACTATAATTAGTGGGTGGAACTGTATTAATTAGTGGGTGGAACTTTGTAATTAGTGGGTGGAACTGGATTAATTAGTGGGTGGAACTGTATTTATTAGTGGGTGAAACTGTAATTAGTGGGTGGAACTTTGTTGATTAGTGGGTGGAACTGTATTAATTAGTGGGTGGAACTGTGTTAGTGGGTGAACTTTATTGATTAGTGGTGGTACTATATTAATTAGTGGGTGGAACTGTATTAATTAGTGGGTGGAACTTCAATAATTAGTGGGTGGAACTGTGATAATTAGTGGGTGGAACTGTATTAATTGATGGGTGAACTGTGTTAATTAATGGGTGGAACTGTGTTAATTAATGGGTGGAACTGTATTAATTAGTGGGTGGAACTGTATTAATTAGTGGGTGGAACTGTATTAATTAGTGGGTGGAACTGTAATTAGTGGGTGGAACTGTATTAATTTACAAGTTGTATTGCACTGTATTTACTAAGATCAATTTGTTTTACGAAATAAACAAAATGCAAAATATTGTTCAATTTATTTAATTCATAAGTTAGCAACGTTATCAGTCCAAACAGTAATAAGTATACATATGTATTATTACACATTTATTATACTTTGTACATATAGACTCATACACATAGGTATTATTGCATATGTTTTAATACATTCAGGAATACAACCTCAGATTTATCTTATGTATTTCCAGAACAGACTGTAGTATTAAAATAGTTGGTGGTGGACAAATACACACACACACACACACACACACACACACACACACACACACACTCACACACACACACACACACACACACACACACACACACACTCCACACACACTACACACACACACACACACACACACACACACACACACTCTCCACACACATGTATGGGTTTACTAAGATACTCTGTGTTTAATGAACAATAATTGAGAGACTCCATCAGGTACCATTTAAACACACACACACACACACACACACACACATACACACACGACTGTTGGTGTTGTCAGTAATTCAGTAAAAAAAAATAATCATTACACTTGGGGTCTCGCTGTGACTGGGTGCGGTATGATCGTTATGTAATTAACCTATTACGCAGGCAATCAGCATCCCTAATTGGCAAATACGAAAAATATTTGTAAATAATAGCGGGGCGAAAAACTGTAAAATTGGTAGACTTGATGTGTCGTTCTGATGTTCCCGCGTAAACAATTATATCTCCTCCTTTTCCTCCTTTCCTCTCTCTCCCCTCTTCTCCCTTCCTCCATTTTCCCCCTCTCCCTTTTTCTCCCCTCTCACTCGCTTACTCCTCTCCCTTTTCTTCACCCCCCCTCTCTCTGTCTCTTCCTCCCTGTTCCACCTCTCCATTTTCTCAGTTTCCCTTCTCTTCCTTCTCTCTCTTTCCCCTTTCTGCCTTCTCCTTCATTTTTGTTATCCTGTTTTCTCCTCTCTTCCTTCTCCCTTGGTTTCCACTTTATCTCCCCCCGTTTCCTCTCTTCACATTTACCTCTTTTCCCACCCTTTGTCTGCCCTTCTCTGTCCTTTTCCCTTCTCTTCTTTCTCTTTCTTCTCCTCCCTTTCTTTCCTTCCCTCCCCATTCTTTTCCTCCTTTCTTCCCTCTCCTTTTCTCCTCCATCCCCTTTTCCTCCTTCCACTTCCCTTTCCCTCGGTTTATATCCCAAGTCCCTCACCCCTACCCCATAGTCCCTTACCTAACCCCTTAGTCCTAGGCCTAACCCCTTAGCCTCACCTAACCCTTGGCCTCACCTAACCCCTTAACCCTTCACCTAACCCTTAGCCTCACCTAACCCTTGGCCCTCACCCTAACCTCTTAGTCCTTACCTAACCCTTTAGTCCCTCACCCCAACCCCTTAGTCCCTCACCCCTAACCTCTTAGTCCTTACCCTAACCCTTTAGTCCTTCACCCCAGCCCTTAGTCCCTCACCCTAACCTCCTAGTCCCTCACCCCCCCTTCGGTTTCTCCCTCTCCCCAGGATATCCCTTGACTCTCTCCTTAGGTCTCTCCATTAGTTACCCTTCTCTCCTTCCCTTCCTCCCCCTTTCCTTGAGTTTCTCTCCTCCCGTGTCCTTCTCTAGTCTCCCAGAGGGCCTTTCTCCATCTCGTCTGGGCTCCTCTCTACCTCCTTCCTCCTTCCTTTGGAATGGTAGGGGCGGAATGGTTGAATTGGAATTGGTTGGAATAGAATAGAGGAGTTGAAGTGATGGGGAGTGGTTGATAAAGAGAGGATAGGGAGTTGGAATGGTAGAGATAGAAAAGAGGGAGATGGAATGGTAGAGACAGAATATAGTAAAGATGATGGGATGTTAGAGAACGGGAGAGTTAAGGAAAGGGAAGAGGAGGGGAATGGAATGGTATAGTGTAAGGGGGTAGCTGGGAGGAGAGGAGGGAAGGGGGAGACTTAACTGATTTTTTTCGCACCATTTCGGACTTTCCATTAGGATTTGCCGAGGGATTACGCTTGACTTCAGGTCATCGTTGCCTGAAAACCGTGTTTGGAAAATCATTTACCCTCTTGTATTTCGGTTACAGTAAGAGAAGCAGAAAGAGACAGAGAGGTAGAATAGAGAGAGAGAGAGAGAGAGAGAGAGAGAGAGAGAGAGAGAGAGAGAGAGAGAGAGAGAGAGAGAGAGAGAGAGAGAGAGAGAGAGAGTTGTTGTTGGGAGACTATAAACGTGAATTTCGAGGGCATGTCCTGGGATCAAGAAACAACAGTATCTTCCCCTAGAATCTAAATAGAGGAAACCATCGTAAACCCAACAGTGGCCAGCCAGATGGGCAGCGGGTGATGGCTGAGTCTTACAAGAAATTGAATCCCCGAGCGTTGACAAGTGTTTGGTTGAGGATGACCAGCACTTGGCCGAGTTATTGCCGATGGTATCTTGGTGTCCAGCCCTGGAATTTGGTCCTGTTAAATTGCTTGACGTAGTGGGATTTGTCTCCTATAAATTGTTGGCAACAGTGAGGTATGCTGTTTATAAATTGGTGGCAGCAGTGGGATTTGTTCCGTGTTAATTAGTGGAAGCTGTAATATTTCTTCTAATGTGGTGGCAGTGGTTGGTTTTGTTACTTGTAAATTGGTGCCAGTGGTGGAATTGGCTACTGATAAATTGGTGGAAGCTGTAATAGTTCTTCTAGTGTGGTGGCAGTGGTTGGTTTTGCTATTTGTAAATTGTGCCAGTGGTGGAATTGGCTACTGATAAATTGGTGGCAGCTGTAATCTAATGTACTATAGCACTAGGCGTGTGTCTGTTTGTGTGTGTGTCTGTTCTGGGCAGCCGAAACGGCACAATCATTTTTCATCAAACTTGGTGGAAAAATCGCAAAAAAATCGTAGATTGGAACAAACCTGGTCCCATGTCGATGGTTTTTTTAGGAAGGCATTAGTTAACAGTTTTATTTACGATGGAAAACGATGCAAGTCTACGGACTTGGCACACCCTAATTAACCATGCAAGTCTACGGACTTGGCACACCCTCATTCGCTGTACGCTGTCACGAGCGTTCAAACTCTCACAAGGGCACGAACGTGCCCGCGATCACTTGTATTTCTTCTAATGTGGTGGCAGTGGTTGGTTTTTGCTACTTGTATATTGGTGCCAGTGGTGGTTTTGGCTACTGATAAATTGGTGGCAGTAATGAAATTTACACTTTCCGTATTGGTTGGATTTGGTCCTATTAAATTGGTGTTAGTGGTTGCCATTTCTTCCTTTATATTGATGATGATAGTTGAGTTTGTACCTTGATGTATGATTCATGACCACACACACACACACATGGATTCATGCAGGAACCTGGACATGCAATTACACATGGTTATCCATTCACACACCTATGCTTAGTCATACATGTAAGTATACATTCACACACACACAGGCATACATTCACTTAAACTGAAATATCTGCAGTTAATGATCATATATAGCTCAAGAACTATGTATGAATATGTATGAATATGTATAGAATCATTATGTGCCGTACAAACCTCTGCATGAAGCCAACTTTATTTGTATACAGAAAATGTTCAGAATCCTAGAGCAAATTTCTTACCGCGTATACTGCAGGTCTCTTCATACACACAAAGCTTCCCTGGGTGTGTGTGTGTGTGTGTGTGTGTGTGGGTGGGTGGGTGGGTGGCTACAAAAACGAATAAAGTATCCACTCCAAGCAGTACCACGCCAGCCAACACGGTACAATGGGTACAATTTTAAGTCCCTCAGCTTTTAAGATAGTCTCTCTGGCTGGTGTGATCATACGTCTGTGTGTGTATATATACTCGTATGTGTATATATATATATGGTGTGTATAAGAGGAATTGTGGCGTTTGCATAGTAAGGCCGTAAACCATCTGTCTCCATTCGTGAGCCATTACCCGAAGAATCCAGCAATTGTTCTATCTCTCTCACGTAAGGAAATAAAATACAAATCTAATTTGAAGGAGAAGACCGGACCTCGAGGGTGCCATCAGCTCCGTGGCGGCACTCCCAGTGGTGTTGTATATATACATAAGCCACGCACCAGGCGCCGCTACCCTGGCACTGTTAGCCACGTACCAGCTGCCGTTATCCTGGCAAAGATAGCCACGCACATAGCACCACTACCCTGGCACTGTTAGCCTCTTACCAGGCCCCACTACCCTGGCACTGTTAACCACTTAACAAGCTCCACTACCCTGGCACTGTTAGCTACTTAACAAGCCCCACTACCCTGGCACTGTTAGCCTCTTACCAGGCCCCACTACCCTGGCACTGTTAACCACTTAACAAGCACCACTACCCTGGCACTGTTAGCTACTTAACAAGCACCATTACCCTGGCACTGTTAGTCATATCATCTAGGAAAATAGAGTGAGGGAAGATGAGAGAGTGGATGATAACAGGAGAGAGAGAAAGAGATTATAGACGAGCATAAGTAGAGAGAGAAAGTGAACTAGAGAAGTGAGAGAGTGGAGGAGAACAGAGAGAGAGAGAGAGAGAGAGAGAGAGAGAGAGAGAGAGAGAGAGAGAGTAGTTCGTCGACATAAATCTATCATCACGTCCTCAAGGTAGTAACAATCGTCTGCTTAATTAAGATTTATCACCTGGTTTATGTGAAGTAATTCTGACTCTCACCTCCAGCCCCCACCATGCGCACCATGTACACCCCCCTCTGTGTGTGTGTGTGTGTGTTGTCTTGGATGGATGGAAGTCACCTGAGCTCTGGTGCACATTTGTGTTTACCTGGAAGGGAGGTAATGGGAGGTCAAAGGTCAAGGGAAGTAGATCAAGAGACAAGGGAAATAGATCAAAGGTCAGGGGAAGTAGATCAAGAGACAAGGGAAATAGATCAAAGGTCAAGGGAAGTAGATCAAGAGACAAGGGAAGTAGATCAAAGGTCAGGGGAAGTAGATCAAAGGTCAAGGGAAGTAGATCAAAGGTCAAGGGAAGTAGATCAAAGGTCAGGGGAAGTAGATCAAAGGTCAAGGGAAGTAGATCAAAGGTCAAGGGAAGTAGATCAAAGGTCAAGGGAAGTAGATCAAAGGTCAAGGGAAATAGATCAAAGGTCAAGGGAAGTAGATCAAAGGTCAGGGGAAGTAGATCAAAGGTCAGGGGAAGTAGATCAAGAGACAAGGGAAGTAGATCAAAGGTCAAGGGAAGTAGATCAAGAGACAAGGGAAGTAGATCAAGAGACAAGGGAAGTAGATCAAAGGTCAGGGGAAGTAGATCAAAGGTCAAGGGAAGTAGATCAAAGGTCAAGGGAAGTAGATCAAAGGTCAAGGGAAGTAGATCAAAGGTCAAGGGAAGTAGATCAAAGGTCAAGGGAAATAGATCAAAGGTCAAGGGAAGTAGATCAAAGGTCAAGGGAAGTAGATCAAAGGTCAGGGGAAGTAGATCAAAGGTCAAGGGAAGTAGATCAAAGGTCAAGGGAAGTAGATCAAAGGTCAAGGGAAGTAGATCAAAGGTCAAGGGAAATAGATCAAAGGTCAAGGGAAGTAGATCAAAGGTCAGGGGAAGTAGATCAAGAGACAAGGGAAATAGATCAAAGGTCAGGGGAAGTAGATCAAGAGACAAGGGAAATAGATCAAAGGTCAAGGGAAGTAGATCAAAGGTCAGGGGAAGTAGATCAAAGGTCAGGGGAAGTAGATCAAAGGTCAAGGGAAGTAGATCAAGAGACAAGGGAAGTAGATCAAAGGCCAGTAAGTCAGACGTCATTATTATGAGGTCAGTGTCAAGTCAGAGATCACATGTCAGTAGGTCAGAGGTCACGGTGCCTAAGAAGTCTCCTCCCTCTCGCTATATATCCAAGAGTCAATGTTGTTCCTGCCACCAGTGTCTCCGTGTGACTGATGTTGACTGGAGGTGTGACACGGTGTCTCCTATACCATATCTTCAACTGTGTGTGTGTGTGTGTGTGTGTGTCTGTCTGTGTGTGTGTGTGTGTGTTGGAGTAATGTAACAATACACTAAGATTTAATATAACCTGCTGTAAGTTAACACGCGAGTCAGCCAGCCAGCCAGCAGGTGTTGTTGACTTAAATAAGAGAGGACTCACCGAGGCATTACGTCTGGCGGACCTGTCATGCAACCTCCTCATTATTACACACACATGCAATTGATTCATTTGACGCAACATTAAGCAATTTTTAATCTTACCTGTGACGTCATTCAGCATGTTGGAAGCTTGTTTTTGTTATTATTACTGACATCCTTATTAGCTTTGTGCTGATAGTATGTCGTGTGTTAGCTGTCATTGACGTCCTTGTTATGTTTCTTATGGCGTCATGCAGCGTATTAGCTTATGGTGACGTCAAGGTGTGGTCATGAGGTTTGCTTAGTTGTGTCGTGAATTTTTAATATTTGTGGTGGCCATGCAGTTTGTTTGCTTCATGGTGGTGGCTGCTAATGTTTGTGGTGAAGCTGGCTGGCATATAGTGGCCTTTTGGTGGCACCGTGCAGCATTTAGCTCTATGGTGGCACCATGCAACATATTAACTGGTGACAGTGTGCAACATATTAGCAGAGGTGACAGCATGCAACATATTAGCAGAGGTGAAAGCATGCAACATATTAGCAGAGGTGACAGCATGCAACATATTAGCAGAAGTGACAGCATGCAACATATTAGCAGAGGTGACAGCATGCAACATATTAGCAGAGGTGACAGCATGCAACATATTAGCAGAGGTGAAAGCATGCAACATATTAGCAGAAGTGACAGCATGCAACATATTAGCAGAAGTGACAGCATGCACATATTAGCAGAAGTGACAGCATGCAACATATTAGGACTGTGGTGGCACAGTTCAGCTTGTCAGAATATGGTACCATCACCTAGTTCGTTAGCTGTTTGAAGTCACACAGCTATTTAGCTTCGTGGGGACGTAATCCAGCTGGTTAACTGTTAAGTTACACCGACTAAGCTGAAATAATTAAGCGAGCTATCAGCTCTGTAGTGGCGCTTTAGTGTGACGCCATAGTGTGATGTGTTTCCAGTCACACCTTTGCAATCATTCAAGTTTGCAACGATATAATACTTCATGTTTACAGTCCGCTCTCTGCAAACAGTAAACTCTGCGGTAATGTGTTGCGGTCTCTTAACAATCGTACCTTACAATCTCTCAGGTTTACAGTGCTGTCAGGCAGTCTTATCTTCCCTGTAACGCCATGCACCTCTTTGTACAGTAGCGGTAATATATTATTTCAGTAATTACCAGCACAAACTTAGCTTGAGAAGAACAGGAGTTTAGTTATAGCCGGAGCTGGAACAGTACAACACTAATGAATATTCTCCGCCATGTTCAGTGTTCAGTATATTGTTCCTCTTTATCTGTTCTACTGACCCGTCTTGTTCACCACCCAGATATAACTCGTGTTCTCTTGGGTTCCAGTAATTAACTTCCTATACTGGAATAATAATCACGTTTGATAATTATTTTTCAATACACGAAACGTTTGTGTAGTCGAGCTCTGTATCAAAGAATCCAATCACAACCGAGGTCAATAATACAGTAGCCAATCATATGCTAGGTAAATATTGCACAGACCAATCAGACACCGCGTCAATATTACAGTAGGGAGTGGAGTGTCGCGCCCAGTTTTCTTTAGTAGGAGACCAGATCATTGTTTTAAATATCCATGTATTTATTATTGTTTACGAGTCATTGTTTACGAGTCATTAGCTGTTTATTAGATATAAAAACTATGTGGTGATTGTGGCTTGGTGATTGGTTTTGTAGGGGGATAGATTGAGCAGTGATTGTTATTTAGTTTGTTATTGTTTTTATTTGGTGCAAGAAAATGTCCAGACTTGCCAACTATGATTGTTCAAACATGACCTTTATTTTTTACCACCATTCAACGCCACTATTACTACTACCAGAAACTGTCACCACAACTATCACCATTCATTGCCACTACAACCACTACCACCCATCGTCACCATAACCACAACATCATATTACCAGCCGCATTTCACACTTCCACTACACCACCACACTGCACACTACCAGCACACGTCGCAGCTCGATCACTACCACCACCATACCGCACACTACCACCACACTGCCACTTCACCTCAAAGTTCAACCACCACCACCAGACCTCACACTTCAACCACTACCATCTCCACACCTTACACTCCAACCACGACCACACCACCACATAACCATACTTCACACCACTACCACACCACCACCACACTACCACCAATACCATACTACCACCACCTCCTCACCACCACCCTACACAACACTATACGGTACATATGACGAATGATATACTTACGCTGGGCGGCATATTCTCTCGCCCCTACCTCCTCCTCCTCCTCCTCCTCCTCCTCCTCCTCTTCTTGCGTCCTCCTCCTCATCCTCTCCTCTTCCGTCTCTGACCCTCTCCCTTTCTCCCTACCTTGGGGGAGAATGGAATATCTACCTGTATCTCCTAAATTCCCAAGTGGTGTCCCCATCCTCCTCCCCCCTCCCTCCTCCCCTTACCCTCCTCCTCCTTACCCTCCTCCCCCTACCCTCCTTCCCCCATACCACCTCCCCTGAAGGTAGTGCTGGTACGTAGTTTTAGTTGGAAGTCTGTGTTGTGTTAAGTTGGGTTGTGTTGTGTTAAATTGGAGTTGTGTTGTGTGCGTTGGGTTGTGTTGTGTTAAGATGGGTTGTGTTGTGTTAAGTCGGGTTGTGTTGTGTTAAGTCGGGTTGTGTTGTGTTAAGTCGGGTTGTGTTGTGTCAAGTCGGGTTGTGTTGTGTTAAGTTGGGTTGTGTTGTGTTAAGTTGGGTTGTGTTGTGTTAAGTTGGGTTGTGTTGTGTTAAGTTAAGCTGTGTTGTATTGTGTTAAGTTGTGTTGTGTCGTGTTAGGTTATGTTTAGTTGTGTTTTGTCGTGTTGTTTTTTTGTTGTGTTAATTTAGGTTATGTCGTGTTGGGTTAGGTTAGGTTAGGTTATGTTAGGTTAGGTTAGGTTAGGTTAGGTTAGGTTAGGTTAGGTTATGTCGTGTTGGGTTAGGTTAAGTTTTATTGTGTCGTTTTCACCCCCTTTGATATAATGTTGTCACTTAGCTTAAAGTTCTTAAAAATTATAGATATTTATACATCATAATTATTTAGACGTTTAACACAAAAATATTGAATACATATACATTAACTTTGAATTATGTAACTTTGATCATATTTCAGGGTATAGGTACTACAACTGACTACACTCATACACCCAGACAATTTTGAAATAGTAATCGAAAGAAATAATATTTGATTTTCAGTATGTTTTCTTTTAATTTTTTTACCCCATTCAAATTACAGTAATGTGAAAAATTTATCATATCAAGAATTTATAAATATGAAGAAATTTGAAAATACAATTAAAAAAAAAAATAATACGATACTAGAAAATATAAATCTTAATTAAATTTTTACCTCCCCAAGATATTAAGAATTTTGTTTATATTAATATCATTTCCGACACCAACAACAATAATTACTTCGACCTTCAATATATCAAAACCTGGTGTTCCACTCAATGAAAAGTTTGTAATTTCCCTCGAATATATTAGATTTAATTTGGTTGGTTTTACAGTATTGCCAAAATGCAGGTAAATGTATATCCGATTTCCCGCATTCATTAATTTTTGAGCGTGTTTGATTTAATTTTCCACGTTCAGGTGTGGGGAATTAATGGAAGTGTGGAAGGAAGTATGAGAGGTGGTAGTGTGGAAAGAGTGTAGGAGGTGGTATGGAAATTGGGGGAGGGTGGTGTGGAGTGGAAGGTGTGCAGTGTGGAAGAGTGTTTGGGGAGGGGGTGTAGGGGGAAGGTGGAGGTGTGGAAGAAAGTGGGCAGGGGGTGTAAGGAGAAGGTGGAGGTGTGGAAGAGAGAGGGACAGGTGGTGGAGGGGGGGTGGGGAAAGGGTGTAGAGGAGAGGAGGGGCGGTTGGGGTTTTGGGAGAGGGAAGAGGGATCTATGGGGTGATTTAAGGGGTTTGGAAGTGGAAGATGGGGATTATGGGTTGTGAGAGGGGAAAAGGGGATGCTTTAGGGATTAAGGGGATGTTTTAGGGATTAAGGGGATGTTTTAGTGATTAAGGGGATGTTTTAGGGATTAAGGGGATGTTTTAGGGATTAAGGGGATGTTTTAGGGATTACGGAAGATGTTTTAAGAGCTCACGTGGTTATTTTAAGGAACAAAACTGGTGAGATTTTAGGGAACAAAACATGATGTCATTTTAGGGATGTATTTTAGGGGAATGAATATGTTTAAGGTGTTAAGAGGTGGAGGAAGAGAAGGTGATCCAGATGCCTCCGTTTGCGCATGGAGAGAGGAGGAGGAAAAAGAAGAAGAAGAAGAATATGGAGGAGGAGCAAGAAGAGTAGGGAAGAGGTGAAGGAGGAGAGGAAAAAGAGACTCGGTGCTTTATACGTTAGGGTAAATAACATTGCGAGAAGGGGAAGGAGAGGGGAGGGAGGCGAAAGATAGGGAAGAGAGGGGAGGGGGGAAAATGGGGGGAGAGGGAAGATGGTGAGAGGAGGAGAGGTGGAAGAGGGGAGGAAGGGAGGGAAAGAGATGGGGAGGGAGGGGTAGGTGACGGCGAGGAGAGGAAAAAATATGACCAGTGCTTTTATACATAGAGTAAATAAATATGGGAAGAGGGGAGGGGGAAGAAGGATAGGAGGGGGGATGGAGTAGGAGGTATTGTCTGAGGCACACAAAGACAGATGTTTTTATGGCTTGGGGGGGCTTCACCCCTCTGTCTCGAATTGTTGGTTCTGGCCCACTCCTGGGGGGCGAGGGGGTAGAGGAAGGTGGAAGTGTAAGGGGAGGGATAGATAGAATGTAGAGGAGGGGGAGGCTAGGAGTGTAGAAACGGGGGGAGGGAAAAGGGGGAGGAAGGAGAGGTGGGGATAGGGGCGAGGGAATGAAGGTTTATCGTAGGGGAGGAAGGAGAGAAGTGAGAGTTGAGGTGGGGGGGGGGAGGGAGGGATTCCATAGAAGGTAGGGGAAAATGGGGTTATAATAAAGGGTAGGGGAAAGGGGTGGGGTGAGAGTTGGGGTGAGGAAAGAGAGAATAACGTGAAAGGGGAATGGAGAGGGTAAGGGAGATGGGGAATAAGGTAAGGGGGGTAGGGAAAGAGAGCTTAAGGGAAAGATAAACAGAAAAGGAGGAAAAGGAGGGGAAGGGTGAGAGGGTAAATCTGAAGCACGAATAGGCAGATAAAAAATATTTATTATTGTGCTTATTCTCTTCTCGCTGGCCTATTCATAGCTAGAGTGAAAGAGTAGGGAAGAGGGGGGGGAGAAGGATAAGGATGAGGAGTGAATAGGGTGTTAAGAGTACATGAATAGGGAAGACACATGTACCTATTCTTGACCTAATCTCTATTTTTTTCCATTTGTAGTTCAGGGAAGGGTAGGGATGGATGGAGGAAGAATGGGAAAATCTAAAAAAAGGTGCAAACAATCTCCCTTTCACCCCCAGTACAAACGACCTCCCCTCCCCCCTCGCCCCCCACACACAACCTCCTCCCCCCATCCTTCTCCACCCCAGTACAAAAGAACTCCTCCGCCCCACACCCCTCACCCTCCACCCAACACACTCCACCTCTATCACCCTCCCCTCCCTCCCTCCAGACCCCTTACTTTTTCTTTTCCTCCCCCACCCTCCTCCTCCGACCTTCCTCCTTCCACCTCCGCACTTACTGTTACCTCCTCCCTCCCCTTTCTTTACACCCCCCCACCCCCACAATTCCTTCCCTCACCGCCCCCCCACCGGTATTATCTTAAAGATCTTTCACCTTGGCATTGCGGCGAATGTTCAAGAATGTAAATTGGACAGGTGTGATGACCAGAACGAGTGAGTGTGTGTGTGTGTGTGTGTGTGTGTGTGTGTGTGTGTGTGTGTTCATTATACACACGTGATATTGTTCATTATACACGTGATATTTGTTCATTATACACACGTGATATTTGTTCATTATACACACGTGATATTTGTTCATTATACACACGTGATATTTGTTCATTATACACAGTGATATTTGTTCATTATACACACGTGATATTTGTTCATTATACACAGTGTTTTATTCATTATACACAGTTTTTAACAGCTAAACCGATCAAGAGACAGATTATCAGATGATCGTAAGATGAAAAAAAAACCTCCTAACTGCCAGACGAAAGTTAAAACAACACCATATAACATTCTAGAATCTTTGTTATCATTTTGTAACATAATTTTGTAATATGATATAAATTGAACGAATATCTTAAGGTAAAGTAGTTGTATTTATTATTATTATTATTATTATTTATTTATTTATTTATTTATTTTTTCATCACCATCGTCGTCGTTATTATAGGAGACATAAGCCATATGTTAATCCTGGCCCACTATACCGTCTCTCTCCTAACGCGGTTATATAAAGTTGTGCATTTAATATCAACAGCATTTGAAATAAGCCCCTTTTTATTGTGGGGTATTTCTAAGACGCCGCCTGAATAAATTAGTTTGCAAACAGACCCAACTTCTCCCCTCTTACCTCCCCTCCTGCTCCTCCCCCTTCCCCTCACCTTCTCTCCTCCCTCCCTACTCTTTTCCCCCACCCTTCTCTCCCTCCCCCCCGTTGCCCCCCACCTCTCCCTCGTGCCTCTTAGTCTGACTTCATATTCTAAGGACAAGAGACTGACTTCCACCCTCCTTCTCTCCTCTTCCCTCCATCTTTCCCTCCCACTTTCTCTCCCTCCTTCCTTCTTTCTCTTTATGCTCTTCTTCCTCCCACCATGTCCTCTCCCTCCCTCCCTTCCCACTGTCACCTTCTCTACCTCCGTTTATGCTCCCTTCCTCCCTCTTCTATCCATGCCTCTCCTGCCTCCCCCTCCCTCCAGCCCCCAATGTTCTCCCTCCATCCTTCCTCCTCCCCTAACCACCACCACCACTATCCTCCTTTCCCCTCCCTCCCTCCCTTTCTTTTTCCACCTAAAGGAATATGACAGAGTGGAGACTAGAACGCCTCTCTCCCCATTCCCTTAATACCTCCCCTCCTCCCCCATCCCCTACTGTCACCCCACCCCTACTGTCACCCCCTGCCACTTGTTCAGTCTTCACCACCACACATCTACCAGCTGGTGTGTCTCATTATAACCAACTCAGCAATCACCACCAACCTTGTTTAGCGTTAGTGAAAAGTGGGTCGTTGGTGCCGTGTTAGCGAGGTCAGGTCAGGTCAGGTCAGGTCAGACTTGGTCATTAGCTAGGAAGGAGAGATTGTGGGACTGTTTGCAGAAGGATGTTTTTCTTTCTTTCGCAAATAATTCAAAGTGTTTAGACTCGGCTAGACAATGGAAGGTGTGTGTGTGTGTGTGTGGTGTTTGTGTTTTTGGTGTGTGTGTGTGTGTGTGTGTGTGTGTGTGTGTGTGTGTGACTTATATATTGGCTGGAGCTTATCATCTAAACACTTCTTTCTTCCTTTCTCTTCCTCCTCTCTCCCTTCTTCTCTCCCTCTCATCATCTCTCTCTTCCTTTTCCTCCTCCCTCTCTCTCTCTTCTCCTCTCCCCTTCTCACCCTTCTTCTCTCCCTACGTACATTTTCTACTATTTAAATTTAATTAGTTGCGATTAAACAAAAACAAAAAATAAATAACCCTCAGCGTCAATTTTTCGGTGACATGAAGCAATTTCCGTTTTCTGTATTCCTTAACAATTTGTTTGTATTTCCTTTTTAGCTAACCTTTGTTCATTATATTTTCTGATACTTTCTTCTTTTTTCACTTTTTCAAATTTCAATACTTCCTCTGCCTTCTAATTTCAATACTTTCTCTACTTTCTAATGTCAAAACTTTCTCTACTTTCTAATTTCAATACTTTCTCTGCTTTCTTAGACGACACACGAGTGGTAGACGTAATTGTAATGAATATCAAACGTCTTTATGTTGACGTATTCCTTCACAAATTTTTCAGAATAACCAACTTGAATAATTAATAGTATAGATTCTCAAAGTCTTGGTCACAATCATGCTCATCCCTAGTTAGCACAGTCACCCTATTCTTGAGTCACCTAGCTAGCACGCCTAGTTAGCACAGTCACCCTAAGTTAGCACAGTCACCTAGTTCACAGTCACCTAGTTAACAGTCACCCTAGTTAGCACAGTCCTAGCAGCACAGTTCCTTAGCTAGCACAGTCACCCTAGTTAGCACAGTCACCCTAGTTAGCACAGTCACCCTAGTTAGCACAGTCACCCTGGTCTTATATGTATGTTAAAAATAGATTATTGAGAAATACTAAAATGATAATTGAGAAATAATAAAAAAACGTTAATAATTGAGAATCATTAGAAAGGGGTAACTGAAAAATAGTGAGGATAGTTGATTGATATATATTAGAAATCGATGAATGAGAAATAAGGAAAAAATAATTAAGAAATGCTGAAAAATAATAATTAATATATGATAAAAGAACCTTGACCATTACTACCATCTAAAGGAGAAAAACCCGAAAAACCTACCAAGAGGAGAGAGAGAGAGGAGAAACAAAGCGCAACGCTCTCGTAAATGAGAGGCCCTAAGCGGATCCCAATCCTGAAACTTTACCTCTCCCCCCCCTCCCCTCCCCCTGTTAAAACCAGAACCGATCTTTCATTTCTCCTTTTGTCGCGGTGGTCCCCCAAGGCTACTCGGCCACCAGGTTAAGCACAATAAAATACTCTAGGCTCTATTTTCTTAGCCTCTTGTACATAAATTTGGGTTTAGACGATAAAGAATTCGGCTCCACCACACACACACACGCATTGAGAGTCGGAGTTGTGTGCTGTGTGGACAGTGACAGGTTGGAACGCCTGATACAAACATGTTGGTACACATGATACAAACATGTTGGTACACATATTATACAAACATGTTGGTACATGATACAAACATGTTGACACACTGGTACACATGATACAAACATGTTGACACACCTGATACAAACATGTTGACACATGATACAAACATGTTGGTACACATGATACAAACATGTTGACACACTGATGGTGTTGTTGGTGTTTTTTGTAAACATGTTGGTACACCTGATAAAAATATGTTGACACACCTGATACAAACATGTTGGCACCTGATACAAACATGTTGACACACCTGATAAAACATGTTGGCACGCCTGATACAAACATGTTGACACCTGATACAAACATGTTGGCACGCTTAATACAAAACATGTTGGCACGCCTGGCACAGAGAGGTATAAGCCCCTGCGTGTTGGCTGACGCGGTTCTTGATGATGAAAAATGTTGAATTTGGTTTGAGGGAGAAATGTACAACAGGTTAGGTTATAAAAGCAGGTATATTATGGTGCCAGTGTGGGTACCTGTCACGACACTCTCTCTCTCTCTCTCTCTCTCTCTCTCTTTCTCTCTCTCTCTCTCTTCTCTCTCTCTCTCACATCACTTTTCCTCTAACTTGTTATATTTTAGGCGTTTGTTCTCTTGTTCACTTGTTTATCTCCTCATCATCATCCTTCTCCTTTCTCCTCCTTCCACCCTCTCTAACCTTTCCTCTCTTCCCTATTTAATACTAATCTCCATCTCCTCTTCACACTTTCTTTATATTACCTCCATTTCTTTCCCTCTCTGTTCAAACTGTTGCTCCCCTTTCCTCTTCCCATATTGCATTACTTTACCCCCTTATTCTTCCTTCCTCCTATTCTTCGTTTCTCCCATTTTTCATTTTCCTTCCTATCACAATCCCTTTTCCCTTTATCTTAGTCCCTCCTTCTTTCTTACCTTCTCTCTTCCACCCTATTATCCTTCCTTTTCACTACCTCCCTCTCTCTTCACCTCTTCTCTCTTACTTCCCTTCCTCCCTTTACCCACCTTCTTCATTTTTCCTTCATTCATTATCTATTGCCTTTTCCCTCCTCCAATTGTCTTTCATTCTTCCATCTCATCCCTCCTCCCCCATCTTCATCTCACCCCATACCATCCCATCCTTCCTCTTCTCACCCCCACTTCACCCTTCCTTTCTACACCTCTACCCCACCCCACCCTCCTCCCTCCCTCCTCACCCCCCACCCTTCACCCCCCATCCACCCCCCATCCTCCACACAAGCATGGGTTAGAATTTACTGGGAACCAGCCCATGATGCCCAATAATTAAGAAGGTAATGCAACTTTAGGACTGGAAGGAATCTGTCTTCAGGGGGCTGGGCGAGAGCCTTGACCACCTTGTTATGGTTGGCTCTCCTTAATGATTGGTTGCAGCTGCTTCCCCCACACACACATATATATATACCTGATGGGGCATATGGGAGGATGGGTGGTTGGTTGGTGGGTGGTTGTGGGTGGGTGGGTGGGTGGGTATGTCTCTTACTTTTGTATTTGCTCTTATCATATTCCATAGAACCATAAGAAGCTTGTGTGTGTGTGAGAATAAAACACTAATGTATATTTTCTCCCCCACAGGTAAGTTGCCGTGTGTTAGTTCACCGTCAGGAGGCAGCGACCGTCGGCAGGTACTGTGTGGTGATGTTGTCGGTCATCTCATTATTTGTATATAACTTTTTTTCACCTGTAAATGTAAACTATAAATTACTCCAATTCCGGTATTTATGCTACCCATTGCTTATGAAAGAAGGCCTATCGATTTACACATATATCCGTCTTTCTATATGTCTGTCTGTCTGTCTGTCCGTCCCTCCGTCCACACATACTTAAGTAACTCCGTGGGTTTATTTATACTGGAATTTAAATTACCTGATTATATTTTAGTTCCTTTTTTTTACTAAGGGCGTATGTGCTGTACAAATACGGCTCTAAGTGTTTTGTTTTTGAGGTAAGATTTTGGATTGCGTATGAGTAGGAAGCAGTACTCGTATCTTGTACTAAGTGACGGTAGTTTGCTCCCAGGGCACCCCCCCCAGTTCATACAGCTTTGAATAAGTACTTAATATTTTATTTGAGGGAAGTTACAGTGATCAACTACAGTGCCTCCCTGTGTGTCCATATATGAGAACCACTTTCACTTTTTACTTTCACTTTTTACTTTTCCACATGACACTTTTTCCTTTTTTTTAAGCTTATTTATACCAACTTATCGCCGTTTTCTTTACAAACTATAAGTGACAGTTACTCTTGTGTGTACTGTAACGTAACATTTATTCTTCATGGATGTACAAATTGTAACTGACACTCTACCTGGACTACTCAGGAGGTCACTAAACGCCAGAGTCACAGTACTAGTGTTTGTTTAAAGAAAGATAATGTTTTATTAAGGAGAACTCACAAGAACATTGAACACAGTAGCTCGATCTTTTCGCCGTATTTAAGTTATCTTGAAAGAACAATAACATGTACGGGAGAACAACGTTATACATGTTCCTCGTGAGGCCACAACCTCCTGGACCTCTCACTTCACTTCCTGGAAACAGGTTAAAAGTCACCGAAGTCAACCTAACTTGACCTGAAGTGTCAGTGTTAATTTGACCTCAAATTTTTTCTCCATTATTTCCTACTCAAACATTAACTTTATTAATCTATCATCAGTTCATCCCTAAGTTAATATTTATCATCGGGTTAACATTTATCACAGGCAGTGTTACATTATGCTTATGTGTCTAAAGGAAGGTAGAACTAAGGTGTATTTACGACATAATGAGTATCTATATCAGAATACCTTTGTTTACCTTTCATCAAACGTTTATATACACACACACACAGAGGTCAACGTGGCAATAACATAGTCGTGTTTCTCATCAGTATGTTAAGGAGTCACAAGATTGTAATGGACTTGAGACATAACCCAGAGGAAATTAATGTTTTTAAAGCCACGATTAGACAAAAGTATATACAGAGTGTGTTAGATTAAGTGTCCTGTAAACCTTGTAAGAGTGTGTTAGAGTACGTGTCCTGTAAACCTTGTAAGAGAGTGTTAGAGTGTCCTGTAAACCTTGTAAGAGTGTGTGTTAGGTTACGTGTCCTGTAAACCTTGTAAGAGTGTGTTAGAGGTGTGTCCTGTAAACCTTGTAAGAGTGTGTTAAAGTACGTGTCCTGTAAACCTTGTAAGAGTGTGTTAGAGTGCGTGTCCTGTAAACCTTGTAAGAGTGTGTTAGAGTGCGTGTCGAGTAAACCTCAAACAATAAACACTTTCTGTCTTAATAATAACAACAGCATAAAAAAATACAGCGATTTGTTGTTTGAAAAGATATTGTGGAAAAAACGAGCATTGAATGTTAGTAGTACAAATTGGCAACACAAACCTCTGCTAGGATTACGGTAGGTCAGGTCAAGTCGGGTCAGGTCAGGACGAGTCAGGTGAGGAATTCAGTCTCATTTTCCTTTTCATATTTTTATCCCATAGATATATGGTATATATTTATGTTTGTTAATTTTATACACTTGCATTATTTTATATCATATACAATAGTACAATACAATAAGCTATAACTTCTTGTTGTCATTACTAGGGGAGGAATATCTATCTAGGGAGGAATGTATCTATCTGGGGGAGAAATATCTATCTATGGGAAGACTATATCTATCTGGGGGAGGAATATATCTATCTGGGGGAAGAATATATCTATCTGGGGGAAAAATATATCTATCTAGGGAATAATATATATATCTGGGGGAAGAATATATCACTCTGTCAATACTAATTCCGTCATTACATAGTGACTATAAAAAACATATTTCCCTGCCTCTGTGTGTTAATATCATTAGCCTCATTGTGAAATAATTGTTAAGTGTGATATAATATTTTTTTCTGTGTGTCAATGTGTGTGTTTGAGATTAAGGTTTGATGTGATGTAATATTTACGTTTGTGTTTTAGTATTACTTGATATTGTTGAATTAATATTAAAAATTATTGTAATATTATTGACTTGTGTTGATATTTTTAATGTAATAAGTTTTTTTCTGTGTACGTTTGTGTGTTAGTATAAGCTCTTTGGCAACTGTTAAATCAATATAAAATTTACATAATATTTAAGTGTCTAAGTACTCGTATATAACATAGACACGTATTAAAAAAAATGTTGGGGGTATCATCGTATGTTATAATGTTGAAATGTTTTGTTTTCGTGATGTTTTTACCCACTGATAAATGAGAACTGGCGATATTCACGCTCGTCTGTGATTGGTTCATCTTTGAGCGAAAACAAAGCAAAGGGCAAAAATAACAGAATGTAAAAAGTGTTGGAAGTTGTTAATCGGATTTACAAGCCGACCAACACATACCTTTCCTGGCACTACTGGCACTCTCCCTCACATGGCACTACTGGCACTCTCCCTTTCCCTGGCACTCTCCCTTTCCTGCTTTTACTGGCACTCTCCTCTCCTGGCACTACTGGCCACTCTCCTCTTGGCACTACTGGCACTCTCCCTCTCCTGGCACTACTGGCGCTCTTCCTCCTGTCACTACTGGCACTCTCCCTCTCTTGGCACTACTGGCACTCTCCCTCACTGGCACTACTGGCACTACTGGCTGTCCCTCTCCTGCTTTACTAGCTGTCCCTCTCCTGGCACTACTGGCACTGTCCCTCTCCTGACACTCTCCCTTTCCTGGCACTACTGGCACTCTCCCTCTCCTGCTGCCTACTGGCACTCTCTCTCCTGCTTTTACTGGCACTCTCCCTCTCCCTGGCACTACTGGCACTCTCCCTCTCTTGCACTACTGGCACTCTCCCTCTCCTGGCACTCTCCCTTTCCTGGCCTTGCATCTCCCTCTCCTGCTCAGCCTTCCTCATGATATTCTAGCATTCTCCGCATTCTGGAACTATCCTCCCCTGACACTTCGCACTCCTTCTGCTTTCTTCTCTGACACTTCACTTGGCTCTTCCCTGGCACTATCTTCTGTTGGCATTCTTCTCACCCTGGCACTCCTCTTCCTGGTAATCTCATTTGGCAGTACCCTCCCCTGCTGGTACTACCCTCCCCACTGCTGACACTACCCTCCCCCCCTGCTGATACTACCCTCCCCACTTCTGGCACTACCCTCCCCACTGCTGACCCTACCTCCCCCCCCTGCTGACACTACCCTCCCCACTGCTGACTCTACCCTCCCCACTGCTGACACTACCCTCCCCCACTGCTGGTACTACCCTCCCCCACTGCCCACTACCCTCCCCCTGCTGACACTACCTCCCCACTGCTGCTACCCTCCCCCCCACTGCTGACACTACCCTCCCCCACTGCTGCTTTTCTCCTCCCCCACTGCTGACACTACCCTCCCCACTGCTGGCCTCACCTCCCCACTGCGGCTTTCTCCCTCCCCACTGCTGCACTACCCTCCCCCACTGCTGTTACTGCCCTCCCCACTGCTGGCACTACCCTCCCACTGCTGACCTACCCTCCCCCCACTGCTGACACTACCCTCCCCCACTGCTGACACTACCTCCCCATATCTCACCACCCATTTGCCTCACACACTCGACTCCACCCCCCATTTGCGGATGTTAATTTTCCTTTAGTCTACCTCTCTGTTTGTTAATCACCCATTTCCCCATATTATTTTTCCCTTAGCAGCCAGTGGACTAGCACCTCTTGTGTTATAGTTTACTGGTTTCGAGCCTTGGAGACTCCCTACCGCCCAGCTGTGAATGGGTACCAAGCTTCCCTTGCTTTCTTATGATTTGGGAACGCCTTTCGCATTCCCCCCTCAGCAATTACCCATGTCTCTCTCTACCCATTTCCTGGACTGTTGTCTCCCTCTCTTAACCTCATTTTACCTCTAGTGATCACCCATTTCCCCCATTTTTTCCCCCTTTTGACCACCCATTTCCCTTCTTTTGGCCCTGCAAAAACAGTCAAAGCTTCCCTTAACTGTCTATTGTGCTCTCATTCCCCTCTTATCACCTTTCCTTTCTCATTTCATCCTCCTCTTCCCCCATTTTCCCCATCCTCCTCCCCATCATCGCCCATCAATCTTCTCCATTTCTTCCCTCCCCATATTCTCCTTCTCCTATCCTTTACCTCTATTCTCTCCTTTCCAATCCTCCTCCCTCTCCCTCCCATCTTCCCTCTTCCTCTCCCATCTTCACCCTCTCATCCTCCTTCCCATCTCCCCCTCTCTCATCCTTCCCTTTCATCCTCCCTTCCCATCTTATCCCTTTCATTCTTCTCTTATCCAATCCTCTCCCTCCTCCCTCCTCCTCCCTCCCTCCTTCCTTCTTCCTTCCTTACTTCCTTCCTCCTCCTTTTCCTTCCTCCCCTCCTCCCTCATCTTCTCCCCTCCTCCCCATTCATCTTCTCCATCTCATCCTCACCCCTGTCCTTCCTTTCCTCCCCTTTCCTTTCCTCCTCCCTGTCCTCAAGTCTTCTCCTCCCATCCTCACCTTCCCAGCCTCCCCACCAAGCTCCTCATTTCTCTCTCTTCTATCCCAGATGTCTCTCTTACCTCCTCTCCCCTTTCTTCATCTTTCTTTTCCTTATCCATTCCTCAATTTATTTTCCTGTTCTTCTCGTTATCCTTTCTCCTTGTCTTTTCCCTTTCTTCTCTTCCATGTCGACTCTTATCGCTTTCTTGTTTCTTCCCCCTTCTTTCCCTCTTCTCTTATCATCCTCTCCCTTACACCATTTTCCTTTTCCACATGTCTTCCATACCATGTTTAATCTTTTCCTTCTCCTCTCTCTCTCTCTCTCTCTCTCTCTCTCTCTCTCTCTCTCTCTCTCTCTCTCTCTCTCTCTCTCTCTCTCATTTGTTTCATCTGGTTTCCTGTTCCTTTCCCTCACTTCCCTTCTCCCGTTTGAGTGTCACATTCTTCCACTTCTATTTTCCAATTCCCCCTTATCTCTTTCCTTCCACTACCCTTCTATCCCCCTCTTCTCTTTTCTTCCTTTACCTATCCACATTTTCCCTCTTTCTTTTTCTTCTCTTCCTTTCCACAATCCTCCCTTTTCCATCTCTCCTGCTTCTCTTTTTCCCGACAATCCTTCCCCCTTTCTCTTCTCCTCTTCCATTTTCTTTATTCTTCCTTAATTTTTTACCCTGTTTCTGCTATTTAACCATACACCTCCCCTCTTTCCCTTCTGTCTCATTTCCTATCTTCCATCGTTCCCATACCCATCCCTTCTCGTCTTCTCCCCTCGTCCCGTCTCCCGTTCTCCTTCACCCCCGCCTTCTCTCTCCCCTCGTTCGTCTCCCCTTCTCATGTGCCCCTCCCTCTTCCCCTTCCCCTCCCTCTTCCCATACCTCCCCTCTTCATCACCTCCCTCTTCCCTCTTCCCTTACACCTCCCTCTTCCCACCTCCCCTCTTCCCTTACCTCCCTCTTCCCACCTCTCCCTCTTCCATTACCCCTCTCTTCCTTACCTCCCCTCTTCCCTTACCTCCTCTTCCTTACCCCTCCCCTCTTCCATACCTCCCCTCTTCCTTGCCCTCCTCTTCCATACCTCCCCTCTTCCCTACCTCTCTTCCCTCTTCCCTCCTCTACCATGCCTCCCTCTTCCCCTGCCTCCCTCTTATGTGCCCTCCCTCTTCCCTCCTCTTCCCATACCTCCCCATGCACCTCCTCTTCCTTTCCTCCTCTCCCTCCTCCTTCCATGCACCTCTCCTCTTCCCTTGACCCCTCCTCCTCTTCCCATGTACCCCTCCCCTCTTCCCACCTCCTCTTTACCTCTCCCTCTTCCCATGTACACCTCCCTCTTCCCATGCCTCTTCCATGCACCCTCCCCTCTTACCTCCCTCTTCCCATACCTCCCTCATCCCATTACCCTCTCCCTCTTGCACCTCCCCTCTTCCCTTACCTCTCCTCTTCCCATGCCTCCTCTTCCCATGCACCTCCCTCTTCCCATACCCCCTCCCTCTTCCCTGCACCCCTCCCCTTGCCTCCTCTTCATGCACCCCCCCCATACATACCATTCCTCCCTCCACTCTACATCCTGGGCTTTGGGGACATCATTTTGGCTGCAAGTTAGCTCTGAATACCAGTCGTGGTAGCTTGTCTGATTGACCTTTGTTGCATACTGAGAGTGCTTTATAATTGCTGACACTGACGCATCTTTATCACCACTACCACCACCACCACCACTACCACCACTACTACCTACAACCACTACTAGCAACATTACTACCACGATTATTATTGCCACGGTTAACTACCATCACCACCTCTGTCACTACTTTTACCACGATAACTACCATCATTACTGTGTCCCTACCACCACCACCACCATCTGCCACCACTACCATAACCACCACACACCACGCTGCTCTACCACCACAACGGCCACCACCTTGCCACCTCAGTCAACACAACTAACCACAACCACCAACCAATAATCACCATTTCTGATACCATTAACACAACCACCACAGCCACCACTGCTTCCACTGCCAACCACCATTCTATCTTCTGCATCCTCTCGTACAACCACCATACCACCATACACGGCAGCACTGCACACCACAGCACCCATATCACAAAGGCTAGATTTCCCTACCACTGCCAGCACACCATGCCACTGCACACCTGCACTACCAACCACTGCACCACTACCACCACACACTACCACCACACTACCAACACCGCCACCACACTGCACACCACACCACCACACTACCACACACACACCACTACCAACACACCACTACCCAGCACACCACTACTACCACACTTCACCTTACACACAAATCACACCATATCACTGCGGTACATCACCACAGTGTGCCTGCCATCAGTCTCATGCCATCACACACACACACCACACACCACAGCACCACCACACACCCACACCATCACACACACCAACACACCACACACACCACCACAACCACACACCACACCACACACCCACCACAACCACCACCACCACACACCACACCTACACCACACCATCACACCACCACACCACACCCTGACCACACCACCACACACACCACCACACCACACACCACACACACCCCACCACCACACACCACACACCACACCCACCCACCCACCACACACCACCACACCACACCACCACCACACACCACCACAGCCACACACCACCACCACATAACACCCACCACACCACCACAACACCACACACCACACACACCACCAACCACAATCACACCCACACACAACCCACCACACACCCACACACCATCACAACACAGACACACACACACCACCACCACACAGCCAGACACACACAACCACCGCACCATAATACTCCAAGACACACACCACCACCACACCACACCACCAGTTCTCTGAAATTATAAACCCTTCTGTTTCCCTTTGCTTCCCATTGAATTGTTGCTTCTATCTTTTCCATTTACACCCCATTTTGCCCTCCCCATCCCTCTCCTAACTCCCCTCTTATCCAGGTACTCTGTGCTTCTCCCTCAGCAACCATCCTGTCTAGGAGTGAATGAGAAAGCGGCGTTCATGTATGATAAACGTTGAGTCACGTCCTACGATATGAGTTAATGTGAGCTACTGGCTTAAGCACATCTTAGTGTGTGCTTAGAAATGCTGGCTTATAGGTCTCGCCCTGTAGGTAAGTTGCCCGCTCACGTGTCAATCTCATGTCTTACTCATAGACAGTGGAAAGTTACAGGAGTGAGTGAATCTGAATATAATATCAGATGTATTGACCCATTTATATATCGTTCTTTTGATGATGAGACGGGGCCTATTACACTTATAACAAAAGTTTCCTGATCGAGTATAACAAGGCCCACATAATTGAGTATAACAAAGTCCCCTGATCGAGTATAACAAACCCCTGATCCATTATAACAAAAGCCCCCTGATGGGTATAACAAAGACCCCTTATCGAGAATAACAAGTCCCCTGATCGCGAGTATAACAAAGCCCCTGATCAAGTATAACAAAGGTCCCTGATGGGGTATAACAAAGCCCCCTGATCCAAGTATAACAAGGCTCCGTCGAGTATAACAAAGTCCCCAGGTTGAGTATAACACGGTCTGATAGAGGTATAACAAAGGCCCTAATAAAGGTATAACAAGGCCCTGATCCGGTATAACAAAAGTCCCCTGATCGAATATAACAAGCCCCCTCATCGAGGTATAACAAGTCCCTAGTCCAGTATAACAAGGTCCCCTCACCAGAGTATAATAAGGTTCCTGATCGGATAACCAGCCCACTCGCAGAGGTATAACAAGGTCCTCTGATCGATTATAACAAAGTCTGGGTCGGGAATTATAACAAAGGCCCTGTTCGGTATAGAAGCAGGCCCCTCGCCGGGTATAACAAAGGTCCATGATCGAGTATAAAAAAGGTCCTCATCCAGAAACCCAACAGGGGTCCCCTGATCGGTATAAACAAAATTCCCTGATCGGGTAAAACCGAGTCCCCTCGCCGAGGTATAACAAGAAGCCCTCATCGGGTATAACAAAGTCCATGATCGAAATAACAAAATTTTGCCTCATCGAATATAACAAAATCCCCTGATCGAAATCAACAAAAGTCCCTGATCGAGTATAACAAAGTAATCTGATCGAGATATAACAGCCCCCTCGCCGAGGCAAGCCAGGGTGCCTGATCCAGTATAACAAGTCCCCTCATAGAGGCATAACAAAGGTCACTCTGATCGATTATAACAAGGTCCTGATCGAAGGAATTATGTAAAGGTCCCTGTTCAGTATAACATAATCCCTGAACGATTATAACAAAGGCCCTGATCGAGGTATAACAAAGCCCCTGATCCAGATATAACCAAAGCGCCTAAACGAAATTATAACAAAGGCCCTGATCCAGATATAAAAAGTTCTGATCCGGTATAACAAGCCCTAATTGAATAACAAAAGTCCCCCTTATAGAAACCAACAATATCCCTGATCGAGGTATAATAAAGGCCCTCAATAGGTATAACAAGAGTCCTCGCCGAGGTATAACAAAAGTCCCCCTTGTCGAGAATAACAAAGAAGTCCCCTGATCGAGTATAACAAAGCCCTGATCCAAGTATAACAAAGGCTCCCGTCCAAGTATAACTCGAAGTCAGGGCAGAGTATAACAAAGGTCCCTGATCGGGTATAACAAAAGGCTTTCATCGGCAGGTATAACAAAAAGGCCCCTGATCGAGTATAACAAGTCCCCTGGCCCAGTATAACAAAAGCCCTCATCGAGGTAAAACTATGTCCCCTGATCCAGTATAACAAAGTCCCTTCACGAGTATAAGCAAGTTCCTGATCCGGATAACAAAAGCCCCCTCGCAGAATATAACAAAGTCCTCTGATCAATTATAGCAAAGTCCCTAATCCGGGTATAACAAGGCCCCTGATCCCGAGGTATAACAAAGGCCCTCATCGAGGTATAACAAAGTCCATGATCCCGGTATGAAAAAAGGTCCCTCATCGAATATAACAAAGTCCCTGATAAAGGTATAACAATTCCCTGATAAAAGGTAGAACAAAGTCCCCTCATCGAGTATAACAAAGGCCCCTCATCAGGTATAACAAAGTCCGCGGTCGAGAATAACAAAGGTCCGTCATCGAATATAACAAAGGATCCCTGATTGGGTATAACAAAGTCCCTAATCCCGAATATATAAGGTCCCTGCTCGAGTATAACATAGTCCCCTGAACTATTATAACAAAGGCCCCGATCGGGCTATAAACAAAACCCCTGATCGAATATAACAAAGCGCCTGAGAACGGTATAACAAAGGCCCATGTCGAGTATAACAAAGTTCCTGATAAAGGTATAACAAAGTTCCTAATTGAGTATAACAAAAGAGTCCCCCTTGCTCGAGAATAACCAATGTCCCTGATCCGGGTATAACAAGCTGATCCAGAAATTATAACAGGCCCCTCTCGGGTATAACAAAGAGTCCCCTGGTCAAAGGTATAACCGAGTCCCCTAATCGGGTATAACAAATGCACATGATCCGAGTATAACAAAAATTTCCCTGATCGGGTATAACCGGCCCCTCATCGAGTATAACAAAGTCCCCCATATGTGAGGGGCACTTCGGTCCCTGATCCCGGGTATAACCACAAGGCTCCCTGATCAGAGTATAACAAAGGCTCCAGATCAGGTATAACAATGTCCCTGGTCGGGTATAACCAAAGCCCCCTGATCCGAGTATATAAAGTTCCCTGATCAGGGTATGTTAAAGGTCCCTGATTAGAGCGTATAACAAGGGCCCTGATCCGGGTATAACAATGTTTTCCCCGGGTCGGTATAGAAAGGTCCCTGATCAAATATAACAAGGCCCTAGATCCAGAGTATAACAAGTCCCTGGTCCGGGTATAACAAAGTCCCCTGAACGAAGTGAAAGGCCCTGATCGAGTATAACGAGGACCTAAAGGGGTCTATAACAATGTCCCTGATCGAGTATAGCAAAGCCCGCTCTGTCGAGTATAACAAAGTCCCCTGATCGAGGATAACAAAAGTCCTTGATCGAGTATAACAAAGTTCCTGATCCCGAGTATAACAAATTCACCTGATCGGGTATAACAAGGTCCCTGATCTGGTATAACAAAGTCCCTGATCCCGAGTATATATGAGTCCCTGATCGGTATAACAAAGTCTGGTCCAGGTATAACAAAATTCTGATCGAGTATAAAAGGGTCTAGTCGGTAAAAGAAAAGTTCCCTGATCAAGAAAGTATAACTTAAAAGGCCTAGATCGAGTATAACAAAGTCCCCTGGACAGAGTATAACAAAAACCCTGATGAGTATAATATAAGGACCTAAAGAAACATAACAATCTCCTTTGATCGAGTATAACAAAGCCCGCTCATAGAGGTATAACAAAGTCCCTGATCGAGAGGATATAAAAGTCCTTGATCGAGTATAATAAAGTCCCCTGTCAAAAAAGGTATAACAAAGGCCCTGATCGCGGAGTATAACAAAAGGCCCTGATCGAGTATAACAAAAGTTCCCTGATCGAGTATAACAAGAAGCCCCTCATCGAGTATAACGAGAGTCCCCTGATCCGGGTATAACAAAGTCCCTGATCGCGGCGAGTATAACAAAGGCCCCTGATCGAGGTTTAACAAAGGCCCCTGATCCCGAGTATAACCGAGTCCTTGTTGATTAACAAAGACGCCTGAACGAGAGTATAACAAAGGCCCTGATCCGGGTATAACAAAGTTCCCTGATCCCGGAGTATAACAAAGCCCCCTGATCGAGGTATAACAGCTCCTGATCGAGGTATAACAAAGGCCCCTTATCGAGGAATAACAAGTCCCCTGATCGAGGTATAACAAGCCCCTTGTCAGAGTATAACTTAAAGGCCCTAATCAGGTATAACAAAGTCCCTGGTCGAGAGTATAACAAGGTCCCTGATAAGTATAACATGGGTCGCTTCAATTACGAGGCTAACAAAAGTCCCTGATAAAGTATAACAAAAGGCCCCTGACCGGTATAACAAAGTCCCCTGATCCAGGTATAACAAAGCCCCCCTTGTCGAGAACCAACAAAAGGTTCCTAATCGGTATAACAAAGCCTCTGATCGCCCAATATAACAAAGGCCCTGATCGGGTATATAAAGTCCCCTGGTCCGGGTATAACAAAGTCCCTGATCGGTATAACAAAGGCCCTGATCGAGGTATAACAAAGGTCCCTGATCAGGTATAACAAAGCTGATCAAGTATAACAAAAGGCTTAAATCGAGTATAACAAAATTCGGGTCGAGTATAACAAAGTCCCCTAATCGAAGTATAACAAGGCCCCTGATCGAGTATAACAAAGGCCCTGATCGAGAGTATAACAAAGTAATCTGAGTCGAGATATAACAAAGCCCTCATCGAGTAAACAAAAAGTCCCCTGATCCGTGTAACAAGATACCACTCACCGGTATAATAAAGTTCCCTGATCGAGGATATTAAAACCCCCTCATGAAATTATAACAAAGTCCTCTGATCGATTATAACAAAGTCCCCTGATCGAGTATAACAAGGTCCCCTGTTCATTGACATAACATAATCCCTGAACGATTATAACCAAAGGCCCTAATGCGGGTATAACAAAGCCCCTGATGGAGATATAACGGCGCCTAAACAGGTATAACGAAGGCCCTGATCGGTATAAAAAGTTCTGATCGAGGTATAACAAAGCCCCCTAATTGGAGTATAACAAAGTCCCCTTATCGAGAATAACAATATCCCTGATCGGTATAACAAGGCCCTCAATAAATTATAACAAAGTCCTCATCGAGTATAACAAAAGGATTCCCCCTTATCCGAGAATAACAAAAGTCCCTGATCGACTATAACAAAGCCCTGATCAGAGTATAACAAAAGGCTCCAAATCGGTATAACAAAGTCCCCAGGTCGGGTATAACCAAGTCCCCTGATCGAGTATAACAAAAGCCCCTCATCCGAGTAAAAAAAACAAAGTCCCCCTGATCCCGGTATAATAAAGTCCCCTCACCGAGTATAATAAGTTCTGATCGAGGATAACAAAAAGCCCCCTCATAAGTATAAAGTCCTCTGATCGATTATAACAAAGTCCCTGATCCGGGTATAACAAAGGCCCTGATCCAGAGTATAACAAAGGCCCCTGTCGGTATAACAAAGTCCCATGATCCCGGTATGAAAAAAGTCCCTCATCGAATGTAACAAGGTCCCTGATCTAATTATAACAAATTCCCCTGATCCGGGTAAGAACAAAGTCCCCTCATCGGGTATAACAAAGGCCCTCTTCCGGGTATAACAAAAGTCCCATGATCGAGAATAACAAACTCCCTCATCGAATATAACAAAAGTCCCTGATTATGGCATTATAACAAAAGTCCCCTAATCCAGAGTATAACAAGGTCCCTGTTCCGGTATAACATAGTCCCCTGAACTATTATAACAAAGGCCACTTATCCAGGTATAACAAAAGCCCCCTGATGATCATCATAACAAAGCGCCTGAACAGGTATAACAAAGGCCGCTTGATCGCGAGTATAACAAAGTTCCTGATCCGGTATAACAAAGTTCCCTAATTGAGTATAACAAAGTCCCCCTTAACCGAGAATAACAATGTCCCTGATCGAGTATATCATTCCCCCTGATCAGTATAACAAAAGTCCCCTCATCGGGTATAACAAAGGGGTCCTGATTAAAGAGTATAGCAAGAGATCCCTAATCGAGTATAACAAATACTTACGATCGAGTATAACAAATTTTCCCTGATCGAAGTATAACAAGGCTCCAGATGGTGTATGTAACAATGTCCCCTGGTCCGGTATAACAAAGCCCCTGATCCGGTATAACAAAGTCCCTGATAAAGGCTATGACCAAAAGTCCCCTGGTCGAGTATAACAAAAGTCCCCTGATCCAAGTATAACAAGGCCCTAGATCAGGTATAACAAGTCGCTTGTCGAGTATAACAAGTCCCCTGAACAGGTATAACAAAGGCCCTTAATCAGGTAACAAGGACCCTAAAGTCTATAACAATGTCCCCTGATCGAGTATAACAAAAGCCAACCGCTCATCGAGTATAACAAAGAATCCCTGATCGAGGATGAAAGGTCCTAAGTCGAGTATAACAAAGACACCTGAACAGGTATAAACAAGGCCCTGATCGAGTATAACAAAGTTCCTGATCGAGTATAACAAGGCCCTGATCAAGTATAACAAAGGCCTCCAGATCGAGGTATAACAAATTCCCCTGGTCGAGCGCAACAAAGTCCCTGAACAGTTATAACAAAAGGCCCCTGAGTCTGTGTATAACAAAGTCCCTGGTCGAGAATAACAAAGACCCTTATCGAGGTTTAACAAAAAGGCCCCTCATCGGGTAACAAAGTCCCCTGGTAGAATTATAAAAACTCCCTGATCGCCGGGTATAACAAAGTCCCTGATGGGGTATAACAAAAGTCCCTGATCGGGTATAACAAAGTCCCCTGAACAGGTATAACAAAGTCCCTGATCCGGTATAACAAAGTTCCTGGTCCGAATTATAAAGAAAAGCCCCTGATCGAGTATAACAAGAGTCCTGATCGGGTATAACAAAAGTCCCTGATCCGGGTATAACAAAAGCCCTGATCGAGTATATAAAGTCCCCTGAACGATTATAACAAAAGGCCCTGATCGGTATAACAAAGTTTCACGATGGGGTATATGGACACGGGCATAACAATACCTGATCAGGGTATAACAAAAGTCCCTGATCGAGGTATAACAAAAGGCCCCTGATCCGGAGTTTAACAAGGCCCTGATCAAAGTATAACAAAAAGTCCCCTTGTTGGGTATAACAAAAGACGCCTGAACAGGTATAACAAAAGGCCCTGATCCCAGGTATAACAAAGTTCCTGATCGGTATAACAAAGCCCCCTGATCCCGGGTATAACAAAGCTCCTGATCAGAGTATAACAAAGCCCCTTATCGAGAATAACAAGTCCCTGATCGGTATAACAAAGCCCTGATCCGTCTATAACAAAGGCCCTAATCGAGGTATAACAAAAGTCCCTGGTCTGATTATAACAAAGTCCCCTGATCGAGGCAAACAAAGTTCCTAGTCCGAGTATAACAAAGCCCCCTGATCAGAAGTATAACAAAGGCCCTGATCGAAAAGTCATAACAAAGTCCCCTGGTCCCGAGTATAACAAAAGTCCCCTGATCGAGAGTATAACAAAAGTCCCTGATCCCGGAGTATAACCGAGGCCTCAATAAGTGATAACAAAAGTCCCCTCATGGGTATAACAAGTCCCCCTTATCGAGAATAACAAAGTTCTGATCGAGGTATAACAAAGCCCCTGATCAAGAAGTATAACAAAAGGCTCCCAAATCGGGTGTAACAAAAGTCCCCGGGTCGAGGTATAACAAAGTCCCATGATAGAGTATAACAAAGGCCTCATCGAGTATAACAAAGGCCCCTGATCGAGTATAACAAAGTCCCTGAGCAGGTATAACAAAGCCCCCTCATCGAGAGTAAAAACAAAGTCCTTATCAGTATAACAAAAGTCCCCTCACGGGAGTGTAATAAAGTTCTGATGGGGATAACAAAGCCCCCTCATAGAGTATAACAAAGTCCTCTGATCAATTATAACAAAAGTCCCCTGATCGGGGAATAACAAAGAGGCCCCTGATCAGGTATAACAGGCCCCCTCAATGAGTATAACAAAGTCCCATGATCCCGGTATGAAAAAAGTCCTCATCCAGATATAACAAAGGTCCCTGATCGGGTATAATAGATTCCCTGATGCGAGGTAGAGCAAAGTCCCCTCGCCAGGGTATAACCGAGGCCCCTCATCGGTATAACAAAGGTCCATGATCCGAGAATAACAAAAGTCCCCTCATCGAATATAACAAAGTCCCTGATTGAGTATAACAAAGTACCCTAATCGAGTATAACAAAGTCCCTGATCGTTATATAACCGAAGCCCCTGATCGAATATAACAAAAGCGCCTGAACGAGGTATAACAAAAGGCCCTTGATCGAGGTATAACAAAGTTGCCCTGATCGGGTGGTATAACAAAGCCCCCTGATCCGGAAGTATAACAAGGCTGATCGAGGTATAACAAAGCCCCCTTATCGAGAATAACAAAGTCCCTGATCGAGAATAACAAAATTTCCCTGATCGGTATAACAAGCCCCTCATCGAGTATAACAAAGTCCCCTTATCGGAGAATAACTAAGTCCCTGATCGAGTATAACAAAGCTCCTGATCCCAGGTATAACAAAGGCTCCAGATCGAGTATAACAATGTCCCTGGTCGAGTATAACAAAGCCCCCTGATCGGTATAACAAAGTCCCTGATCGAGTATGACAAAGTCCTGGTCGGGTATAACAAATTCCCCTAAACGAATATAACAAAGTCCCCTAGACAGGTATAACAAAGTCCCCTTATCGAGTATAAGCAAAGTCCCTGATCGAAAGGTATAACAAAAGGCCCCTAATCGAGTATAACAAAGTATGATCTAAATATAGAAGTCCCTGATCGGGTATAACAAAGTCCGCTGATCAGGTATAACAAAGTCCCCTGATCGAGGTATAACAAAGTCCTATCGAGATATAACAAAAGTCCCTGAACGATTATAATAAGGCCCCTGATCCAGGTATAACAAAAGTTCCCTGATCCAGAGGTAAACAAGCTCCTGATCCGGTATAACAAAGTCCCCTGATCGAGTATAACAAATTCCCTGATCCAGGTATAACAAGTCCCTGATCGCGGTATAACAAAGGCCCCTGATCGAGTGTATAAAAAGGTCCTTGCGGAGGTATAACAAAGTGGCCCTGAGTCAGATATAACAAAGGTGCTCAGCAGGTATAGCAAAGTCCCTGATCCGGGTATAACAAAGGCCCCTGATCGAGTATAACAAAATCCTGATCGAGTATAACAAGACCCTGATCGAGTATAACAAATGCCCTGATCGAGTATAACAAATCCCCTGATCGAGTATAACAAAGCCCCCTCACGAGGTATAACAAAGTCCCTGATCGGGGATAACAAGTCCTTGATCGGGTATAATAAGAATCCCCTGATCAGGTATAACAAAGTCCCCTGGTCAGGTATAACAAACTCCCTGGTCGAGTATAACAAAGTCCTGATCGAGTATAACAAAGTCCCTGATCGAGTATAACGAAGTCATCTAAACGATTATAACAAGGCCTGATCCAGGTTATAACAAAGCCCCTGATCGAGTATAACCAAAGTCCCTGATCAAGTAAAACAAAGTTCCTGATCCGAGTATAACAAGTCTCTGAACGAGTATAAAAAGTCCCCTGATCGATTATAGAAGTCCCTGATCGAGTTTATATCAAAAGTGCCCCTAATCGTGTATAACAAAGGCCCTCATCGAGTATAACAAAGTCCAATGTTCAGGTTAGCAAGTCCCTGTCAGGTGTAACAAAATTCCCTGGTCGGGTATAGCAGAGTCCCCTGTTGGTATAACAAAAGTCCCTGGTCGGTTTTGTGAGGCTCCCTGGTCGAGTATAAGCAAGTTCTGTCAGGTATATGAGTCCCTGATCGAGGATAACAAAGTCCTCTGATCGAGTATATCAAAGTCCTGATCGGGTTTAACAGAGCCCTGATCAGGTATAACAAGTCCCCTTGTCGGTGGCAAAGTCCCTGATGATCGAGGTATAACAAGGCCCTCTCATCCAGGTATAACAAAGCCCTGGTGGAGGTATAACCGGGTCCCTGATCAGGTATAACAAAGTTGCCTGATCGGGTTTAACAAGGCCCATGATCGAGTATAGCAAGGTTTGATAGAGGGTTAACAAAGACCCCTGTTGATGTATAAGTCCTTTGATGAGTATAAAAAGTCCCTGATTGAGGTATAACAAAGTCCCTGTAGAGGCTGTAAAGGCCCTGATCGGGGTATATAGTTCCTGATTGGGAGTATAACAGGCCCTGATCGATTATAATAAGGTCCCCTGGTCGAGTATAACAGAGCCCTAATCGGGTTTAACAAGGCCCTGATCGGGTGTAACTTAGTACTGGTGGGAGTATAACAAAGTCCTTGGTCTAGGTATAGCAGAAGTCCCTGGTCGGTATGAAATTCCCTGATCAAGGTATAACAAAGTCCCCTGATCGGGTGTAAAGTCCCTCATCGGGTATAACAAAGTCCCTGATTGAGTATAACAAGTCCCCTGATCGAATATGTCCCCTTATCGAGTATAACAAAGTCCTGATCGAGTATGACGAAGTCCCTGATCGATTATGTAAAGGCTCCTGTCAGGTATATTACAAAGTTGCATTATCGAGTAAAACAAAGGCCCCTGATCGGGTATAACAAAGTCTGATCGGAGTATAACGAGTGTCCCCTGATCAGGTATAACAAAGTCTCTGGTCGGGTTTAACTAAAGTCCCTATCCAGGTTGTTGGTGGTATAGCAAAGTCCCTGATCGAGTATAACAAGGCGCCTGAATGAGTGTAAAGTCCCTGGTCGAGTGTAACAAGGTTCCTGATCGGGTATATCAGAGTCCCTGATCGAGGGTATAACAAATTCCCCTGGTCGAGGTATAACAGTCCGCTGATCCAGGATATAAATTGGCCCTGATCGAGTATAACAAAGGTCCTTGATCGGTGTAACAAAGTCCCTGGTCGGGTATATCGAATTCTCGTGGTCGGGTATAACAGAGTCCCTATCGGGTATAACAAAGGTCCTGGAGTCAAGGTATAACAAAGTCCCCTCACGAGGTATAACAAAGTTACCTTATCGAGTATAACTAAGCCTGTATTGGGTATAACAAAGCCGCTGATCATGAGTATAACAAAGGCTCCTGATCGGAGGGTTTAGCTAAGTCCCCTGGTCGAGTATAACAAGTACTGATTTTATTAAAGGCTCCCTGGTCAGTATAGCAAAGTTCCTGTTCGAGTATAACAAGTCCCTGATCGGGTATGGCATAGTCGCCTGATCGGTTATAGCAAAGTCCCTGATTGAGGTATAACAAGGTCCCTGATGGGTTTAACAAGGGCCCTGATCCAGGTATATAAAGTCCCTGGTCGAGTATAACAAAAGTCCTGATCCGGGTATAACCAAGCCCCTGATCGAGTAAAACAAAGTCCCTGATCGAAAGGTATAACAAAGTCCCTCACCGAGTATAACAAAGTTCCCTGATCGAGTATAACAAAGCCCCCTCTGAAACCTTAACAAAGTCCACGATCCCGAGAATAACAAAGTCCCTGATCAGGTATAACAGGAATCTGATCGAGGATAACCAAAGATCCTTGATCCGAGGTATAACACTAAAATCCCCTCATAAAGTATGGCAAAGTCCCTCATCAGGTATAACAAAGTCCCGTGATGAGTATAACAAAAGTCCCGTCACCGAATATAACAAAGTCCCTCAACAGTATAACAAATTCCCCTGATCCGGGTAGAGAACAAAAGTCCCTCTCCAGAGTATAACAAAGGCCCTCATCGGGTATAACAAAGTCCATGATCCAGGAATAACAAAGTCCCCTCGTGAATATAACAAAAGTCCCTGATCCGGGTATAACACCGGTCCCCTGATCGAGTATAACAAAGTCCCCTGATGGAATATAACAAAAGTCCCTGGACGATTATAACAAAGGCCCTGATCCAGAGTATAACAAAATTTACTTGATCGAGAATAACTCAAAGAATCCCCTGATCCCGGAGTATAACAAAGTCCCGCCGGTCAGGTATAACAAAGTCCCTGATCATAGCAAAACAGACGATTATAACAAAAGGCCGCAAACAGCCGTAACTTCTAG
>NW_024740166.1:0-14980 GCF_018991925.1 Homarus americanus | reverse complement strand
CTTCGCCCACACAGATGAACTTCTTCTTGGTATGTGTGCAGATGAGGACATGACTGTTAGAGAAAAAGCTGTCTCAATGATAAGAAAAATTAGAGAGAAGAATCAGCAAAAGGAAGAATGCACTGGCAGATCTGAAGAGGAGGAGGAAGATTCTGATGCTGCTGTTGACGAGAATTTGTTAAACTATACTGATGAGGAGGGTAAAGATGGAGATGGGAATGAGGATGTGCCTCCTGTAGTCAACATGAGAAAGGTGGTGACTCCGAAACTAAAGTGGCAAGCAAAAACTATCATTCCATGATTAACTGGAGGAATGAACTCAAGACTGAGCCTCCTTACATTGCTTCTCTGTCAAATCTACAGGATAATGACATTCTTGAGACACCATTAGTGGTGCCCAAGTGGCCAAACAGCACTCAGGCGGTCGAGAGAGGCATAAAAGTGATGACTGAAGCTTGCACTGAAGTGACGGGATACGAATCGAGAGATGGATATATTAGGCAAAGATTATTGTCTAGGAAAATGATGCCAAGGTTCCGCACAAAAAGAATTTCAATATGAACTTGTAATGATTTTCTATACGGTGTACCTGTAAAATAACATGTGAATTAAATCGATGTCACCCATGTAAAATTTATCATTATCCTGGAAAACATTAAATGACACCTAATTTTTGGTATACACTAAAAGTTGACAAAAAGTCGTTCGCGATGCGGCAGGGTAAGTATGCATGAAATGGCATGAAATTTTGCACAGGTGTTTGTTACATCCATACAAACGATGCCTGAAAAGTGCAGCCTGCAACTCAAATAAAAGTGTTTTTTCCCTGCCCCCTAGTGTGCATACCATCATAATGTTTAGGGGTCGGCCCAGTCTCTATTTCAATTATTCCCATATGTTCTGTTGTTCGCTTTACACGTTTCCCGCTTTACGAGGGCCTCCTTGGGTTCAATTGACCGCGTAAAGTGAGGTATTACTGTATAACATATCCCACGGAAAGCTTTTGGGTAGTTTGGTAGAGTGTTTATAGGCACGTGAGTAAGTATTATTTTCTGGGAACCAATGTTTAGAAGGAATTGAGTTGTGATACTCGTAAATTGCTAATTTAATATTTATTAGCACAGCGAGTGAATAAGATGTTACTTAAATTCACTCAGACAAGACTGGACCCTCAGGTCTTACTGTACCAATCAAAAAATAGACCGGCAATCCATTGTAGCGTACTGTTGTAGAAGGTTGTCAAATTCTCTTTATATGGTCTCACAACGTACGTACATGTAATATATCTAACACTCAGGGTTGAGGTAGAATAGAAACTCACAATACGTTTTCTGTATATATATATATATATATATATATATATATATATATATATATATATATATATATATATATATATATATATATATATATATATATATATATATATATATATATATATGTATATATTGTTGAACAGTGCAGTGTTAAGGAGTTACTAGGTCAGGAGAAGCTTGCTCAGAGTTCCTGTTGGGCGAGGAGCTTTCTGAGGGAGCGTGTGGTGAGGAGCTGTTGAGAGATATTGCTGGTCCGGTAGCCGAGTGTAGAGTGACCTCCCCGGCTTGTTGTTGTTGTTGTTGAGATTGTCGGACCGTAGTCCGACACGGGCCTTTGCCTATAGGCGGCCCGTTTGGTGGTTCTGGCTGGAGCTCCAGGAGCAGCCAGACCGGATTGGGATTGGAGGTGGTCCCACCTGCAGATTAGAGGGATACTGCAGGTTGCAAGTGTGAGCGGACCCCCGATCAGTGGACGCTTACCACCAACCCCCACTCTTGGACGTGGTCAGTTTCGGAGTGGCGCGCCCCCCGAACTGGGGTCCGCACTTGCTGGGAGAGGATGCTTTCTAAGCTATCTGGGTGGTGGGTATCGTGTGATGACCCGGAGTAGGTGGTGAATGTGGTCTGTATGGGCCTTTCGGGTTAGAGTGGCCGCTGGTGTTGTGTGTGTTTCTTGGGAGATTTGAGTTCTGTTTCGGAGGCTTTGTGTGACCTCGCAATCGAGGAGATAGTGTTCAAGTGGGTTGGCTGCTGGCTCCTGACAGTAGGTGCATTCCATGACGTCATTTCCGATCATCTGCCAGGAGCACTTGTACCCTAGTCGTAGTCGATGAAGGCTGACTTGGGTTTGTCTTGGAGTTTTCTTGTCAGCGAAAGGTGGTTCCCCTTTTGTGGCCGCCAGGTACCATTTGGCTGATTGGGAACCAGCGTTGAGTGCATGAAGGAAGCTCTTTTTGATGTGGAGCTTGGTAGTCTTTCTGAGGTGATTCTTGATCTGTTGCACACTTGCTGGAACTTGGATGTGTACGCTACTAGAACGTGTAGCTGCCTTGGCTGCTTCGTCTGCCACGTCGTTTCCTCCGATCCCTACATGACTGGGAATCCAGTGTAAGACGACTGGTCGGTTTTGGCTTTGGAATTCCTGTAGCTGTGCGAGGATCGAGGTGATGATGTGGACGTTGTCTCTTGGTTGACTGTGTTGCAGCGCCTGCATGGCCGATTTCGAGTCCGTGTGAATTATGACGGACTTGTTGTGTTGTGTTGCAGCGTGTTGTAGGGCCTTTGAGATTGCTACCAGTTCTGTTTGTAGGGTGGAGCAGTCATTGGAAAGTCTCCATTGGAGGGTCTGACCTTGGGTGTAGAAGGCCGCTCCGGATCTATGATGTTTTGGGTCCACCGAGCCGTCTGTGAAGTATGATGCTGCATGAGCCGGTGTCTCGGTGGCTATGGCTTCGAGAGTTATTTTTTTGAGGTCCTCCTTCTGGAGGTTGGCTTTACTATCGCCTAGGTCGGTAAATTTGAGTGTGGCTGGTGGAGGGCTCCATGGTGGAGGAACAGCGTAACCATTGTCTCGTGTGTCTTGGTTGTTCTTGACGAGTGTTTCTGCTTGCAGGTGTCGGATGACCTCGCTTGCCTCGTGCGACCAGGTGGCCCCTCGCACTCTGTGGTCGAGGTGGAGGGAGGCACTGATTCGAATCTTGGCAACTGTGGGCTTGTCTGCTCTACAGATTTTGGCGAGGAGACCGGCTGTCACCTGCTTGACTCGTACTGCCAGGGGTGGTAGTTCGGTTTCCATTTGCAGATTGCAAATTCTGGTCCACATGGGTGCTCCGAGCATGGTCCTGAGAGCATTGTTTTGGATGACTTCTAGCTTAGCTATTTGGTCTTCTCTCAGTCCAATGAGTGCTGGAGCACTGTAATCTACCAGCGATCTGATGGCGGCTGTGTAGTAGGCTTTGAGCACATGAAGGTTTGCTCCTGCGGATTTGCTGGTGAGCGACCTCATTATATTGTGTCTGCTCTTCGTCCTGTGCCTGAGATACTCGAGTTGCGGCTTGAAGGTGAGTTTCTGGTCAAACCAGATTCCAAGACACTGGTGGGTGTTGGTCCAGACTACCGGCGTGTTTTGTATGGAGAGCATCTTGTCTGGTGTGTCTGTGCAGATGGCCATCGCTTTCGACTTGGCTGGATTTATCTTGAGTCCAAGTCTGTTGCACTCCTCTTCTATAAGTTGGAGTGCGTGTTGCGTGTTGGCTAGTCTGTTCGATCCTCTTACTATAAGCTGTAAGTCGTCTGCATAGCATAGGAGCTTGGCTGTTTGTCTGAAAGGAAGTTTGACTAGATTTTCCATCAGGACATTGAACAGCATTGGACTGAGGATGCCTCCTTGTGGGGTTCCGTTTTCATGGACCCTGTAGCTTGAGGTTGCTCCCTGAAAGCGTACTCGTGCTTCTCTCTGTGTGAGGTAGTTCTGGATCCACCCCAGCAACCTTCCTTTGACGCCTTTTTTAGCGAGCATAGTTGTAATGGCCAATGGATTTGCTAGTTCGAAGGCTTTCTCCAGGTCGAGGAAGACCACCAGAGCTGGTTTGTTGTCCACTGTGCTGAGTATCTCGGCGATGTTGTTACCTGTGCCGGTGTTCTCGGTGTAAGCAAAGATGTGAGGGTGTGGGCTGCCTACTTTCCACTTGAGTCGGTTGAGAGCCATTCTTTCTCCCTTCTTCGCTATGCAGCTGAGAAGGGAGATGGGCCTCGGTTTGTCTGGTTCTCTGGGCTTCGGAATGGGCTGTATATCTGCCTTCTTCCATTCCGGTGGGAGTCTTTGTGCTGTCCACGAGGCATTGATGGCTTGCAGCAGAGCCTCGTGTCCGGCTGTACCGGCATGAGAAAGCATGGAGTAGGTTATCCTGTCGGCCCCTGGTGCTGTGTCCTTGCTTCGTTTTAGCGACTTCTGGAGTTCTTGCTGGTTGAATGGTCTGTCAGTGTCATCTTCACTGTTGCAGGCCTCTTCGATCGTCTGGAGTCTGACCTGTCGCAGACGCCGTTGTGTCTCCTCCGCCTGTCTCGGGAGGTTTTTCGTTGCTGCTCGGTCAGAGAACAGTTTTGCAAGTCTCTCGGCTTCCTCTTCTGGGTTGGGATGGGTTGGTGGTGGTGGTGTTGCCTTCCCAGATGCCCTTCGGATCTGGGCCCACATCTTGCCAAGGGAGGTGTGCTCGTTCAGTTCGGAGCACCACTTGAGCCAGCTTACGTTTTTTATTTCTTCCTTCTCTTCCCTGGTATCCTTAACTATGACTTGCAGGAGATGTCTGTTTGTTGCCGTGGGATGTCTCCTGTAGTTTCTTCGGGCCATGTTCACTCTGTGGTTGAGTTCTTTCACCCTGGGACAGTAGTACCAGTAATCATTGTACTGTCTTGATGTGGGTTTTGTTATTGGGATAGCCTCTTCTGCCGCTTGGTGAAACGCCTCGACCAATTGGTGGTGGAGGGTTGTCTCATCCACGGGTGCTGCGCCGGCCGGCTGTGATTTTTCGCGCCACTTAGCCAGGTGTTTCTTAAAGAGTCCCCAGTCTGCCTTTTGGGTATTGTATCTCCATCTCGGGGGGGTGGAGTGGGGAGTTTGTTCACCTTCAGCGTTGTTAGGGTTGCGAAGTGGTCGCTGGTCAGCGTGGGGTGTATCTGCCAGGAGGCCGAAGGCTGTAGTGCACTGGAGACGAAGGTTAGATCTAGCCTTCCTCCCCTAATGTGGGTGGGCTCTCCGGTGTTCAGGAGGCAGATCTCGGGTGTATCTTGAAAGGTGGTGTATAGGTGTAGGCCGTGTTCATTTGTGGGGCTTGCCGAGCTTAGGAAGGGATGATGTGCGTTGAAATCCCCTCCTATGAGTGTGGCGTGGTCAGCGGCCGAAGCAAATAATTGAGTAACCTCCAGTGAGCCCCTTGGGTTCTTGTAGATGTTGTGAACAGTTAATTCCCGTTCTTGGAGGGTTACTTTGACGGCCTGTGTCTCGATGTTTTCCCCACATGGAAATTGCTGCGTGACATCGGCGGAGGGTATGCTTGACTTGACCAAGATCATACATCCTCTTGTTGACGCCTGCGTGAAATGCCTCCTGTATGTCTTGTAACCGCTGAATTTGAAACAGTGGTGTTCTTGTAGAAGTGTTTCTTGTAGCAGTATGATGTCAAGCTTGTCCTTGGCTGCTGCTTCTTGTAGGAGGTGTTTCTTGTTTTTGATGCCCTGAGCATTCCATGTTAGGATGTTCAGGGTGCTGACGTTTTCCACCACTGTTTCATCGGGGACTTCTGGTGGTCCTCGATGGAAATGTCCAAGTTCGATTCCAACTGGATCAGGTCCATGTCTTCGTGTTCTGTGGTTTTTGCCTTCTGGGCCGTGGTTCGGTTCAGGGGAGTTGAAACGTCCAGTTTCTTTCTGGGAGCTGTCGGTATCTTGGGTTCTCTGGTGGCCTTCTTCGGTGTAGAGTGTACCTCGGCTGTCACTCGTGTGAGGACCGGCGTGGCTTCCTCCACTGAGTTGGCTGGAGCTGTGGCGACTTGCCCGAGGACGCTCCCCATGAGTATTTGGAGCTGTGTGGGTTGGATCTTGTGGCCCAGTAGTCCGGCTAAGCCCTCCGCGAAGGTTGTCAGTATCTTGGCTAGGTCTGATACGTGTATCATTCCTTCTGGTGCCTTGGTGTGTGCTTCTTTTGCCTTTCTCGTGGTTGTCGTTGTCTGCTGCTTGGGTGGCTGAGGTGTGGCCGTAGTGAGGCCAGGAAACTGGGCTGCACTTTGGGTGTTGACTGGCTGAGGAGGTTGGCTTTGTTGTTTTGGCTTTTGGGTTCCCCACACGAAGGTACTTGGTGGGGCTGGTGTGCAGGCGGTGGGGGCTGGTCTTGCTGCTGGTCGGTTTGCCTGGACCTTCTTTGTCCTCTCGGAGCATCCAGGGTTCCAGGCGTGGTGTTTGCGCCGGCAGTTGGCACACTTGGGGGCAATTTTTTCTCCATTTTTCAACTTGGTGAGGCAGGAGTGTGTGTCGTGGTTCTGTGCGCAGACTGCGCAGATTTCCTTGTACGTGCACCTCGTCTGATGGTGCCCGTATTTCTGGCATCTGAAGCACCGCAGGGGCTCTGGGACGAAGGGCCTCACTTCGTAGATCCCCCAGGTTTTGAGGTCTATGGTGCTGGGGGGTGAGCCGTAGTGCGTTATGAGCACTTGTTTCGTGGTGGCCGTCTTGTCGGACAGGGGAGAGCATCTCTCGGCTTTTAAGATCTTCGGGTGGTTCTCCAGGGGTTCGAGAGGTAGTTCCTTTGGGTACCGAAGGACTACCGACTTCATCAGTTTCTGGGCGGGGTCCAGCTTTGTTGACGCAACGGTGGTGGTGTTTTGCAGGTAAGTGTCGAGGGTGGTGGCAGAGTCCTTGTCTTTGGGGTGAATAATCATCTCCCCCTTTAGGTTGGGCCGCACTGAGAACTTGGCCAGTGGGTTTTGCTTTTCCATCTCTGTGACGGCGGCATATGTTGTTTTTGCGTCCGTTTTCGTGATTCGGAATTTTGGCAGTGTCGTTGGAGGTGAGCTGGTGGTGGTGATGGGTGCCTTTTGTGCTGCTTGACGGCATTCGTTTCCCGAAAAGGCACGTCGGCGTTTCTTGTTTTCTACCTTCGTCCAGTTGTCCTCAGTGGCGGTAGCAGTGGTGGTGGAGTTGTTGGAGGTGGTGGCAGTGTTCTTACTTTTCAGGGCTTCATTGAAGGCGCGTAACTGGTCCGCTTTCTCTGTGCGAAGCCTGTCGTAGTTCGGGTCGTCAGGTTGGCGGTTCAGGCGGGGGTCGCGGTTAGGAGGGTGTACGCGCTCCATAACCGGGTTTTTTTTTTTTTTTTAGATCCTACCTATTCCGGTTGAGTAAATAGCAGAGGAATTACAGCACTCCCCACTGGCTGGTGGTCGTAGAGTGGTTCCTGAGCTTCTCTCCCGGAGCCCCGTTGGGGAAGCCTACTTCCTAGTGTATGTGACTGCTCACTTATAGACGTGAGCTAAGTGTGCCTATTTGGGAAGGATAAGGATTGCTACCCTCTTTCCAGGTGGACCCGCACGATCACGGTTTTCCTGGAAAGACTCGGCTGGGATGGGTTTTGCTCCAACCCCCTTTCGTGTTCACAATCTCCTGGGAGGGAGGTGAACAGTTACAGGGGGGACCGCAGGACGAATACACTTTTGAGGGTGCAGGTCCCTAGGCCAGAGCGAAAAAGGAAAAATAGTAGTAGAAGGAAAAGAGCTCAAACCACGCCGGGAATATCGCGCTATAACTGCTCTCCAGCTGGAGTGTGGGTCACTCACACCACCAGTGGGGAGGGCAAGCTAATGCTCGATAAACCGAGAACGCTCGTGAGTTGTTGTGGACGATGACGGTCGTGGGTGGTCCGGTCCGGGAAGATGGCCAACAATGGTACAAGGGAGAGGGCGGTCTTCACAGTTCCGGGTCCAGCAGGAGGTCTTGTTGAGAGGTCTTCTTGGTTCAGGAGCGATGTGAGAAGTGCTCCCCCGGCCAGCCAGGCCCGTATTTATGTGATTTAGAAACCTCAGGATTTGAGGCGCTCGTAGCGCGAGAGCCAATCACGGGAGAGGAAGCGTAAGGTGTGAAACTCTTTGATCCTGAGCCGGAAGTTGAAGGTCGAGATTAGGTCGGCGATCGTACCCCTACGTCCACTGCATAGACCTCGACGCGAGCAGACTCTCTGACCCTCTCTCATCATGAACGGTTACGAGTTTGACAATGTGGCGCGGATACGTCCGGATACGCCGACCTGCCCCAAGAAATTAAACCTCCTAGTTCTCAAGAAGTTCTTTGAAACTAATGAGATCATGGGGGTCACCAAGGTGGAACGACTGAAGCTCCATGGTGACATCAAGATCACCTTCGCCGAGAAGGGTATGCCCGTACAGCTCGCGGAGTTCCCAGACATCAACGGCACTCCATTTAAAATGATTACCTACAAGTGGGACAACCTGAAGCTGGGAGTAATCTCCCACGCCGAAATTGCCCACGTGGACCAAGCAGAGCTGAGTCTGAATCAGTGGCGTAGCTAGAGTGTGTGCCGCCCGGGGCGGCCCTAGAGTTTGACACCCCCCCGTGCCCCCACAAAAAATACATATTGCACAGTGACTCACTCTTATATATATATATATATATATATATATATATATATATATATATATATTAAATAGTTTGTGTACCATTATAATATTACTGTACTTTCACATACTCAAATATAGTATGCTTTAAATACACACCAAACATACTTAAACTTTATAAGTAACAGTTAAACAAAAAGCAAAAACGACATATAGGATAGGGAAAAAAGTAAAAAATGTGTAAAAAATTAGAACCATCTTTATTTCTGAAATTAAAACTACAACTTTACTTTCACATACTCAAATATAGTATGCTTTAAATACACCCCAAACATACTTAAACTTTATAAGTAACAGTTAAACAAAAAGCAAAAACGATATATAGGATAGGGAAAAAAGTTGTAGGGTTACGTGGTATAATGTTGTCTAGCACTCAGGATGGATGGAAACTCTAAGGTGGTTTTCTTGTATAACATAAGTTATATGATAGACAGTCTGGTGCTGGAGGTGCCGTGTGGTGAGGAGCTGCTCAGTAGAGACGTTCGGTGAGTAGCGTGTTGAAGGAGGTAGATGTGCAGGAGCTTCGTTAGAGAAGATGTTGCCTGTTGCTGGCCTCCTGGTTGAATGAAAGTTGGACAGCGAGGAGCTTGCTGGAGTAGGTGTTGCGTGTTCAGGAAAATGGGCCAGAATGAAAGAGCTGGTTGGTGAGGAAGCTCAGAGAAGGACAGCTGGTGGGTCGCCATGCTCGCTGGCGGGAGCGAGGACCGCCAGGCAGGCGGAGGAGAGGCGAGGGCCACCAGGCAGCGGCGGAGGAGGAGGTGTTGTTTGTTCAAGAAGAATGGCCAGAATGAATCTCAATGGAGAGACAGAGCTTATATACCCAGCAGCCATGAGTCACCTATGAGTCATGTTGGGAAAACCCGAGAAAGTAACCGGTCTTTGGCTCGGTTGCTAGGATACTGCGGCATCTGGTGACGCCCCCGCCTTGCCGCTAGTTTGGTTGCTAGGGAAGATGGTAGCAGCTGGTGGCTGCGGCTACGCAGTTGTAGTGGAGACGTCCACTACAAAGTAAAAAAGTGTAAAAAATTAAGACCATCTTTATTTCTGAAATGAAAACTACAATTTTCACAATGCTGTGAAACAAAATCTTAATATTTAATCTCAGTACCGCAGCAAAAGTCACATCAATATTTTTTAACCAATACTTTATTATTTCTTACCTTATAGTATTATGTCTTCCAACGAAGTAAATAACTGGATCGAAAACACAAGAGAACTTAAAAGTCGTCTAGCCTCCCCTCGTCTTGTCACGATGGAGACTTGTGCAGAACTGAAGTGAATTGCTTGTAACTGGTGGATTGGTCGGCTGTACATGAACTGATATGACCCGAGACTGCATGGTTTTGCAGCTACTGGAGACGTTAATCCTTCCCTTTGTATCGGCGGCAAGTTAATCCTCGTCGTGTCTGACCTAACACCTGACCCACACCACATGAGCTCACTGGCGTACTTGTTTGAAGTTGTTTCCTTAATCCTCAACAGGTTACAGGTTGTGTGTGTGGCGGGGGGAGCATAGCAAGGGTGTAGCTCATGACGTGGCCGTGATGATGTGGGTCAGGTGTTAGGTCAGACACGACAAGGATTAACTTGCCGCCGATACAAAGGGATGGATTAACGTCTCCAGTAGCTGCAGCTATGGGTGATGAGCAGACCCAAAAGTGCCGCCCGGGGCGGGCCGCCCCCCCCGCCCCCCCCTAGCTACGCTAGTGTTAATACTATATCTTTTCCCCCTTTGATTTCATATTAATAAACTTGTTTTTAGAGTACTTTAGGTGTATTCCTTTCTCCCACAGTATTTTACCTTTATTTCCATCCAAGTGACTTGATACCAGAATTACCATACCCATGTGCCTAGACCCTCGACCATGCTACCAAAAGAATGTCCATGCTACCACAAGAATAAGTGACGGAACTGGGTAAGAGTAAGACTAAGAGAAGTAAGTAAGATGAGGGTGGTGTAGATACAGGGGGAACATGCGCCCTCACAGCCCAACCCAACACGCACCTGACGCTTGACCTGACGCTAACCTGACTCTGTCCTGCCGCCTCCTAGCCGCGTCCAGGCGAGTTGCTGCTGCCTCCAACTTAAACTCCCTCACGCAAGCGGTGTTTAGCCACTGCACCTATTCTCTCCTCCTAAAATTCACTTCAATCCTTCCTTTATCCTTCCCCTGAACCTCCTTCCCCCCTGTCACTAGCATTTTATGTATATGTATGCTGTACGCTGATTGGCTGGTAGGCGCGCGGCCGGAGCTCAGTTGGGAGTTGTAGGGGAGAGGATCCACTACACCACCATTAACCAACTATTAAGATTATTCAGACAAGACTGGACCCTCAGGTCTTACTGTACCATTCACAAAACAGATCCGCAATTACTTATTAATTCATTAAACACTTTGAGTACTTATTATCATTAAACAACTCCAAGTACTTATTATATCATTTAACAACTTCATTTGCTCATTACTTCATTAGACAGCTGTTGTATTATTTCTCTGACAAGTAAGATTCAGATAACACTGGACCCTCAGGTCTTACTTTTACAAGTAACAAATTACATCTTCAATTCTTGGTTACAACATTTAACATTCATTATATTATTTCATTGTCACTGCAAGTGGGTAATATGACACAGTTGACACTATCCCAAATTAAAATATTCTTTATGACAACATGCTATTTCGGAATGAATAACATGGCACTTTAACTAGTATTCAATGGTTTGGTGGACTCAACTCCGATAATAACTATAATCCTGGTACTGTGGGGTATGAGTTATTTCTCCTCCATCCTGTGTGAGTGCGAATCTCCGGGGGTCACCATTTGTGGGGTACGTTATGTTTTGGTTCATACTCAGGATGGGATGGAGAAAGAAAATTCACAATGTGCTCTCTGTATACATATTATATTGGATGTACAGTGCAGCTTGGTGCTGGGAAGTGGCAGCGTGGTTTACAAGCGTGATGTAGAGAGAGCTGGTTGGTGAGGGTGCTCAGAGGACTAGCTTGTGGGTCGCCATGCTCGCCGGCGGGAGCGAGGGCCGCCAGGCAGCGGCGGAGGAGGTGGTGTTGCTTGCTGCGGCTGTAGCTAGAAGAGAGGCAGTTCACCACGAGGTCAGGTCTTATATAGTGGAGGTAGGCGTGGCTTAATAGTTGACCTCCGTCATGTAAGGCGGCGCTGGTTGACCTAGACCAAGAGGCATACACTGGGGAATTTGCGGGGTCGGCTACTCAGCGACAAGCGTTTGTAGAGGAATCCACTACAATACTCCCCTTTTCCACCAGGCGGTGTAGGAGACTTGTTGACTGCAGGGTTGCATGGCACATGTGAGGCAGAACGGGCTATGCATGCCACATGTGAGACATAACGGCGAGGGCGTGGATGAGCCGGCCGCTAGGGGGGGGCAACTCTGTCTAGATACACGAAATCTGTGGGAGAAAAGAGGGAGAAGGAGGGTTGTGGAGGCGATGAATGTTGTGCTTCCCACGCGACAGGTACAGAGTAGTCAGATGCGCCTGCTGGGGTGTGTGGGCCTGGGTCAGGAGCAGGGGCTGCGTCAGGAAGTGTGTCCATGACAGCAGTAGGGTGTATGACAGCAGCAGGGTCCACGACAGCAGCAGGGTGCAAGACAGTTGCAGGGAGTACCTGAGGGAGAAAAGAGGGGTGTGTGGGTCCGCACTCAGGCGCATGGGCCGCGTCGGGAGCAGGGGCTGCATCAGGAGGAGCGGCAGGGGGTACTGCTGGGCCGGGGGCGGCGTCTGAGGCAGGACGGGTGTGTTGGGGTCGGTAGGATGTTGTGCATGGGGCAGGAAGAGAAGCTGGTGTCTGCTTAGAGAAGCAGTGCTGCTCTAGGGTGTCTAACCTGCGGTGTAGAGACAGTAGCTGTAGAGCGGATGTGGATAAGCCAGTCTTCCATGTTGCTTGAAGACTGGGAGAGTGATCGGTTTCTCCTCCATCCTGTGTTAGTGCGTATCTCCGGGGGTCACCATTTGTGGGGTACGTGATGTTTCTCCTCCATCATGTGTGAGTGCGAATCTCCGGGGATCACCATTTGTGGGGTATGTTATGTTTTGGTTCATACTCAGAATGGGATAGAGAAAGGAAACTCACAATGTGCTCTCTGTATACATATTGTATTGGATGTACAGTGCAGCTTGGTGCTGGGAAGTGGCAGCGTGGTTACAAGCGTGATGTAGAGAGAGCTGGTTGGTGAGGGTGCTCAGAGGGCTAGCTTGTGGGTCGCCATGCTCGCCGGCGGGAGCGAGGGCCGCCAGGCAGCGGCGGAGGAGGTGGTGTTGCTTGCTGCGGCTGTAGCTAGAAGAGAGGCAGGTCACCACGAGGTCAGGTCTTATATAGCAGAGGTAGGCGTGGCTTAATAGTTGACCTCCGTCATGTAAGGCGGCGCTGGTTGACCAAGACCAAGAGGCATACACTGGGGAATTCGCGGGGTCGGCTACTCAGCGACAAGCGTTTGTAGGGGAGGAATCCACTACAGTACCACCAACATTCATGGATTCAATACTTATCCTGGGATGACTATATTTCTGCTAGTCATCCCAAACCATAGATCTTAATACGGCTCCATATATATAGCCAAGAACAATAGATGGACCACAATCACAAGACAGAGTCAGCGGGGCATAGTTGTTTTCAGCGACCGCCAAGCTAAAGGCTCGCTCGCTAGGAGCGCCCGGGGAGGGTTGATTCGTGGGAGTGCGTCGGCTATGGCGCCTCCCGAGGAATCTCGCCCTGGGATTCTAATCTCGCCACCTTAAAGACATCCTTTGAGAACCATCTTGCCCATTGGCGGCTACCGAACCTCAGTAGTGTTGCCAACACACAAACAGCGTCTGGAGATGCATTGAGGAGAAATCACAAGAGAGTGAATGTTTAACTTCAACTATACAAAACTTACGTCTGGCAATGGTACAAACGATATTTACGTTACTCGACTGATTTGGCACAGGATATTTCAATAGGTTAAAGCATGAACACTGATATTCACAAAAAATCGACTAAGTTAAAATGAATTAACATGGCGGCGAGAAACAATCATTCAATACCTGGAGATGTGTTAGAAATCACAAGAGTGTGATTTTTCCTCTTGCATTCGTATATATGTGAGCCTGGAGGAACTTTGGCCCACGTATTCCTACCAGAAAGACTAATCTCACTAACAATAGACCTTCTATTCAAATTGGTCGCTGTACACCTAACTGTGACCGTCAGTGTCACAGGTCAGGCTTATTTTCTACGTCTATCTTTATGATCTAATCAGAGATTGAGTTTGTCAGGAAAGAGGTGAAATGGAGTTATATACGCACTAACAACTCTACTTGCCGGAAACCACAAACCACAGCCAGGGAGTTTCTTTCGTTAAGTCTTGGAGATTTTGAGTTTGACAATCTTTCCAGTAGATTAATGACTTTCTAAAATAGACAACTGACACTAACTAAACTGCAAACATCAGATTTCCTGATGTTTGGGCGACAAAATAATATCACTTCGGTAGCGATCGGAAATTCAGGATATCCCCATGGACAACATAAAATAGGCCACTCAAACTGACAAACTCGACACTCACTTACTTGACAAGTTTTACTAACAATAAGGACAGTTGAAGCTTTCAACACCACTCACAATGGATTTTGACTGTTCCAACTGTAAACAGACATATCTAGGTTGTTTTACCAATTGCAACCACAGTTGCAATTTAAAATTCTGTCATTACTAAGGAATAATGGTGTCTCGGGTACATTCAAGAATGAGAGAAAACGAAGGACTCAGGCGTCCTGAAGCGATGAGAAACGGACTCCTCAGATGGGAAACTCCAATAAGAAAGCATAGCAATATGTTTTGTGGGCTATTGAGCGTAATATGAATCGTCTGATTTTACGTTAACTGACGTGTATGACCGTGGTCATTACACTACTGCTTCCTGGCTGATAAATTACTTAGTACAGAAAAAACTCCCCAAAAGAACTTGTGATGAATTGTACCAAAAGTAACAAAAGAATTATTTTTCATACCAAGAGATAGAAGAGGGATTAATGGAACTGTGTAAACACTTGCAATCATCATTCAGGAAAGAAAATATAGAAACGAGAGGAAAGTAAATGAAAAGAAAGGGAAAGACAAACCACAAAAAGCTGTAACAAAGGAACCAGGGGGAGTAGTGTGGAAGGAAGAAATAGATACCTACCTCACATCTGTAAGAGATAAGTCAATGACAAAGACAGCAAATACAGATATAAGTTACTCAGGGAAAGCAGGTTCTTAATGCGAAAACCTGCATATTCTGTAGTGAACAGCACAGTACAGTGTATTGTAAAAACTATCCAGATTTGCTGTCCCGTTTTAACAAACTGAAAGAAAGGAGTTGTTGTCTAATAACCCATCATAGTACATTGTGTCCTAAAGTAAGTATTGAAGAAGAGGGTCAAGCTAAACCAGTAAATGTAAGCATGTCATTGACTAACCCTCCTA
>NW_024740165.1:0-8260 GCF_018991925.1 Homarus americanus | reverse complement strand
TATATCCTCGGACTTGGGAACAAATCATCATGTGTACCTTTGAGTGTTAAGGTCTTGATCCATTTCCTTGATGTCTACCGTTTGGAACAGGTAACACCACCACAATTGTTTTAACCAAGACGAAAACGGACGAAAAAAAAAAAGCTTCTACAAATATCAAGTATTAATTTTCTCTCTTTACAGGATCTAATACTCTTGGAAATGTGTTTAAATTAATCTGATTTGTTTTCATTTATTGTCGATCCTTCATAAGAGGACTCGTGGATCCCCCGAGCCTAGCCGGCCATTTTGTTTACATTTTTCGGTCGCTCTAAAATACCATTAAAACAATATATTGCACATTATAAGTTCATGTATGGTCATTATTATATCAAACGGAGGAATTTTAAAGAGCTATTACACCACCTGTATCATTAGTTGTCGCCAGGTGAAGGAATGTTTAGGTAGATTATATTTTATTTACTGTAATTAAAGTTTCAATACCTAAGACGTTCCACTATAAGAGTCTTTCAACCTCAGGTAAGGTCTTAAGACTTTCTACTCTAGGTCTTACACCCTGGAGTAGCTGTATCGTCCACTTAGGTAATTTACTCCACAAGGACCTACAAGTTACACCTTGATGTAATACTTCATTTACTGCCAAACTTTATAGGGAAATATTTTTTCACAAAGAATTTCAAGTTACAATTTCACATAATAAGTCACATTACAAACGTTCCTTCGGCTTACAGTTAAACTTTGCCTTGTCAAGATATTTTTTCACTGCAGAGGAAAGTATCCGTCATCATCATCACCACACACAAACACACACACGCAAAGACAAAACTCCTGCATCCAAATTCTCAAAAGTTTATAAATTAAATTCTTCCCTAAAATTAAACAGACAATACATCTATTAATCATAGAGTATGTGAACAATATCGACGCTATATTGGTTACCATCTTTGAGTCATATAATTAGTTAGCTACATAGTGTTAATTATTTAGTTAAATAGGAAAAAATAATCTACTAGCGTGTGTTGTGACCAAAATAAATCAACATTGTATTTACTTTCTCCTCCAGGGGGCACTAAGTCTAGAAAAATGACACAATTGACATCTACATAAAGTGACTGACCAAGGGTAGATATTGGCTACCTTTTGTGTTACTTTGAGGTCGTAAGAACACACAGAGTTGCTCTTAAGGATGTTTACCACAATACACCTCAACCAGTTTCTCATTCACAAAAGTCAAACAATAAATCTGGTTCAAAAGATACACCGTAAATTTTATTAGAATACAATAATCAATTATTGTATTATTGCATTGAGGCGAATAGTCTTATGGTGTTAAGATGTGTTCTTAAGCCACGAAGGTAAACAAAAGGTATTCAATATCTGCCTTGGTTGACGATGATCTGTAGACGTTAGCAAGTCCTCCTCCTCCTGCTCTCGAGTAGGGTAAAGAAGGCCTCACCTGACCAAAATTGTTAATTAAGATAGATTACATGAAGATTAACCCTCCCAGCTTATTTCAATTAATGATTAACCTAACGCTACATGGGAAGTTAAGTTAGGTTAGATTAAGTTAGGTTAGGTTAGGGTAGGGTAGGGTAGGGTAGGGTAGGGTAGGGTAGGGTAGGTCAGGTCAGGTCAGGTCAGGTCAGGTCAGGTAAGGTCAGGTCAGGCAGTGCCAGTGTAGTTAATCTTGAGGTTAAATAAACTAGAGGCTAATCTTCACATGAGCCACTAAGACACTTTGACGGAGGCGGTTACGTACAACAGGAAAGCTCTGATAACATATAATGTACAGTATATACCGGTTAAGTTGCGTCAGCAGCTCTATACACCACTTATTGACCTACTCATTCACTGCCGTAGAAATATTTACTTCTAACAGGTTTCTATATGGTTCCCAGTCATTATAATACGACCTTGTAAAATCAAATGATCTAAATTAAACTAAACTTATCCAAATTAAACTTATTAGCTAACAAATCCTTCTAAAATACGATATATGTAAATCAAAAGTTCTAAATTCAACTTAACTTATCGTAATATAACTATTATAACTAAACCATTTTAATTAAACCTAACTTAAACACCTCAAGTGCCACAAACAGAAGGAAAAAACACCTTTAATATTATCGTGTAAGAAGCCCCTGTAACCCACTAACTCAAGGTAATGCATCTATATCAATCTACCTGCGTCGGAAGCTCTATACGTGACTATGATCGTTACCCACTGCTGGAGAACATTTGTACTTCTATACTTACCCCTGGAGAAACAATGCACCAATTTACGATTTATTTATTTTATTTTTAATTTATTTTTTATTCTTGGTCCATACTGTAAACACCGCCCGCTTGTGAGTCCCGTCAGCCATTTTGTTCTAACTTTCGGGGATTCTAAAATAAACTATAAATAAATAAATAAATCAATCAATCAATAAATAAAACAAGCATCTTTTTTTTTTCTAACCCATGAGCTGTGAGTCTTCATTATATACTTCAACATTACTGTAAACTAAGGCTAGAGAGGGTGTGTACAGTACTAGTGGAGCCAAGACGAGAAGGTATTTCAAATCCCTAAAGGGTTTTACAAGTGGAGAGTCTTACAAGTGGAGGGTCTTACAGGTGGAGGGTCTTACAAGTGGATGGTCTTACAGGTGGAGGATTTTAATAAGGATAAATACAGCAAATCTTACAGTTGAATCAGCCAAGTCGAGGAAAACTCTTAAGAGTCATGTAACTTCTACCTGATGTTACCTGTAATCAAGCTAAGGTATATGTAAGAAGAATATTATCTCGTTACTCTCCATTCCTCTTCCACTATCCTGCGAGGTGGTGCATTAATAGGCACAGACACTCATGATAAAGAAGGAATAAAGAGAAAGACGCAAGATACCTATAATATGCGACAGAATATACCTACACATGCGTAATCTTAACCCATCCCAACCCAACCCAACCCTATCCTACCCTCAGCTTCACCACAGTACACAAAGTCATTCTTGGTATCAGAGTGACGCATAAACACCCTGTATCGCCTTAGACACATTTGAATCGGATGGTTCGTTGACGGTTTTATTTCTTCGGTATAAACCAGTGAAGCAATTAGTTCGTGGGAACAGCGAGTCAAAATACTTCACATCAGCTTCGTTTACGACCTCCAGCTGATATTTACTTCTGTTGTCTATATCAATCACATTTTATAATGAAAACAAAAATATGGTTAGTTACTTATAAATGAAAATAAATCATACTTAGATACTTAGGAGTGGGGAAAAAAGATACTTAAGGAACTTAAAAATGAAAAACTCTTTGATACTTAAATTAGGACAAAATAAACGGACATAAAGATTTAACTATGAGCGGTGGATATTACGACATGTACCGGCTATCAATACAGAGGCGCTATTTAGCCGTGAAGTTCTCTCAGAAACCCAACAAGACAATATGTGGTCACGTAAAAATTTCAGGTTAATTTATAACACCATCCGTCATTTTAAACCTTGGCACCTGTAGATTAAGAAAATATATGGTGATATTTTTTCTGATGGGATAAAGGTCGTATTTGTCCAGAGAAGTAAGAGAGGAAAAAATCACTTGAGAGGCATGACGCACAGAGTGTCTAAGGTGATAAAAGATCATATATTACCATTTGGGTTTTCAAATTAAGTTCATTACATAAAATATCAAACTCATAAAGATTACAAAAGAGCAGAACACCATGAGCTCTCTACAGCTATTGTCAGCTGTCAATATGCTGATGTACAGAAGTTACACAATGTTATTGGTGACTGTAATCCCAGGAAAATGATGCTCTTATAAACTTGGTAACTGGAGCTGTAATGCCAGAAAATGCCAAATATGACAATCTATGTGCATATGAAGTTGGAAGACAAAATTATGAAAATTTTGTCAAGGAACGTATTGTTGGTCCATTGGGCATCTGGGAAAAGCTGTCCAAGGTTAATCTACTGTCGTGGAAAGCAGCAAATAAGACTTCAACCATCAAATTGTTATCACAAGTTATAGAACTTAAGCAGGACATACAGTATATGCATCACAGAAGGGCAGCACTGTACATATCAAGTCACTAGACACTGATGTGTTTGGCATATTAAAGCAGCCTCAACTTGGAGAAAATACAAGTATGATAACAGGAACTGGTGAGCGACGACACATTGGGCAGAGAGCCTTACAGGTTTCCATGCCTTCACAGGATCTGACTGCATTGGAAAATTTGTTGGCAAAGGAAAGAAAGCATGTTGGAGCACTTTGATGAAATCTAACACAAAAGTCCTAGATACATTCAAGATGCTGAATAGACCAAATGCCCTCCAGCAGACATGTACAGTATATTGGTCTAGAGGAATTTGTATTTAAGCTCTACTGTCCACGAATGACTTTCACTAAACTGTCAAAACTTAGATGGCATCTCTTCAAGATAACGCAGGCAGAAGCTGGAGAACTACCAGCGACTGCAGCAACTCTAAAGTATCATATATTGAGAGGAAGGTATCAAGCTCTTCTGTGGTCTTGTGATGCAGACAGTAAAATGCTTTCACAATTAGAGCATAGCAGGGAAGATTGACAATGACTGTTTCATACTAGTAATACCAGACCAACCATCAGCTCCAGAAGCAATCACAGAACTTGTTAAATGTGGATGTGGCGTCAGGAAATGTGGATCATTGTCATGTTCATACAGAAAGAATCAGAAAGAATAGCATGACATGCACCGAGATGTGTAACTGTCAAGCAGATGATGTGAAATGCCTAAACAAGTTGAAGGAATCTGTTGTACAGAAGACTCTGATGACGAGGACTGAAGCAATGTCGTAAATAATAACTTGTGACTTGTATACACATGATGTATAACACAACAAACTTTTAATAAATATAAAACGGTGGTTCTAAGCTTTTCAGATAATGGTAATAAGTATATGTTTAATTTCCAGTATTTGTCTTTAGCAATTAATTTTACTGACTGCAATCTCTTCTTTGCCAGACACAGGATGGCATATATGAGCAGCCATGTTTGTAACACACTTAAGATATTATAACAGCATTCATAATATATTACGTTAAATTGTAATGATATAATACTACATGTTCATAGGTTATTAGTCATGTTTTAAGTTACTTAGGAGTTAATGGTAATACGCCTGTGGTTCATTACTCCGCTCTTTGATAAAACTTCTTTAATGGCATAAAACTTATAATAAACCGTTCAGAAAAAATTACACCACAGTTCCTTAACATAGTTTATAAGGATTATTACGATGTATGGTGTCAAAAATTAACATGAAATTTTTACGGGATTACTTAAGCTCCTACACTAAAACCTGCCGACCTAACCTAACCTTTTTTACCCACCTCCACCTACTTACCTAACCTGACATAATCTAACCAAACCTGACATAATCTAACCTAACCTGACATTATCTAACCTAACCTGATATAATCTAACCTAACCTGACATAATTTAACCTAACCTGACGTAATCTAACCTAACCTGACGTAATCTAACCTAACCTGACATAATCTAACCTAACCTGACATAATCTAACCTAACCTGACATAATCTAACCTAACCTGACATAATCTAACCTAACCTGACATAATCTAACCTAATCTGACATAATCTAACCTAACCTGATGTAATCTAACCTAACCTGACATAATCGAACCTAACCTGACATAATCGAACCTAACCTGACATAATCGAACCTAACCTCCCCGTCTGACATAAGCTAACCTAATCAAACCTAACTTTCCCACCTACCGACCGTAACCTATCTACTTATTACCTACCTAACCTAACTTAACTTAATCCAACCTGACGTAATCTAACCTAACCTATTGAAACTTAACTTAACCACCTACCTCATCTAACACCACTTTGTAATCTCTTTGCACTACCGCTCACAGGATGAGTATGGGGGGCACAATAAACTAGCCTCTAACTGGCAAAATTAACAAAACTAACCTAACCTAACCCAACCTGACTTTACCTAACCTGATCTGATCTATCCAACTTAAACACCTTAGAATATATAATAAAGCCGCTAGGTTAATTTAGGCTAAATATGGTTGATTCATATTTCGTTTTGACAGAAATTCTCGGCAAAATAACGTATCTATATTGAGAACCACCGCCATGTTGGTTCCACGTTAACAAGACACGGATACACTACAGAATAACCCGAGTTCGTTTAACCTCAATTATTACAGTTTACTTTATAATCTTACTTCACAATCTTCACTACATCTCACTTCACAATCTTCACTACATCTCACTCCACAATCTTCACTACATCTCACTCCACAATCTTCACTACATCTCACTTCACAATCTTCACTACATCTCACTTCACAATCTTCACTACATCTCACTTCACAATCTTCACTACATCTCACTTCACAATCTTCACTACATCTCACTTCACAATCTTTACCACATCTTACTTCACAATCTTTACCACTTCTTACTTCACAATCTTCACTACATCTCACTTCACAATCTTCACTACATCTCACTTCACAATCTTCAATACATCTCACTTCACAATCTTCACTACATCTCACTTCACAATCTTCACTACATCTCACTTCACAATCTTCACTACATCTCACTTCACAATCTTCACTACATCTCACTTCACAATCTTCACTACATCTCACTTCACAATCTTCACTACATCTCACTTCACAATCTTCACTACATCCCACTTCACAATCTTCACTACATCTCACTTCACAATCTTCACTACATCCCACTTCAAAATCTTCACTACATCTCACTTCACAATCTTCACTACATCTCACTTCACAATCTTCACTACATCTCACTTCACAATCTTCATTACATCTCACTTCACAATCTTCACTATATCTCACTTCACAATCTTCATTACATCCCACTTCACAATCTTCACTACATCTCACTTCACAATCTTCACCACATCCCACTTCACAAACTTCACTACATCTCACTTCACAATCTTCACTACATCTCACTTCACAATCTTCAATACATCTCACTTCACAAGCTTCACTACATCTCACTTCACAATCTTTCACTACATCTCACTTCACAATCTTCACCATATCTCACTTCACAATCTTTACTACATCTCACTTCACAATCTTCACTACATCTCACTTCACAATCTTCACTACATCTCACTTTACAATCTTCACTACATCTCACTTCACAATCTTCACTACATCTCACTTCACAATCTTCACTACCTCTCACTTCAAAATCTTCACTACATCCCATCAGCACCACCTGTTGATCTCAATTTCACAAATTCTCTACCTTTACATCCTTCACTTCACAATCTTCACTACATCCTCACTTCACAATCTTCACTACATCTCACTTCACACCACGCATCCCACTCACAATCTTCACTACATCTCACTTCACAATCTTCACTATATCTCACTTCACAATCTTCACTACATCTCACTTCACAATCTTCACCACATCTCACTTCACAATCTTCACTACATCTCACTTTACAATCTTCACTACACCTCACTTCACAATCTTCACTACATCTCACTTCACAATCTTCACTAACACCATCCTTCATCACTACATATAACAACATCCATCATCACTACTTATAACACCATCCATCGTCATAATTACATATAACACTATCCATCATCACTACATATAACACGATCCATCATCACTACATATAACACCATCCACCATCACTACATATAGAACCATCCATCACGACATATAACACCATCCAACATCACTACATATAACACCAACCATCATCACTACATATAACATCACCCATCATCACTACATATAACTCCATCGATCATCACTACATATGACACCATCCAGCATCACTACATGGTACCACCACCCATCATCAATACATATAACATCATGCATCATCGTACATAACACCATCCAACATCACTACATATAAAACCAACCTATCATCACTACATATAATATCATCCATCATCACTACATATAACACCATCCACCATCACTACATAAAGAACCATCCATCACGACATATAACACCATCCAACATCACTACATATTACACCAACCATCATCACTACATATAATATCATCCATCATCACTACATATAACTCCATCCATCATCACTACATATGACACCATCCAGTATCACTACATATAACACCACCCATCATCAGTACATATAACACCATCCATCAACACTACATATAAAACCAACCTATCATCACTACATATAACACCATCCA
>NW_024740164.1:0-23040 GCF_018991925.1 Homarus americanus | reverse complement strand
TGGAGCAGTGATGGTGTAAGGGAGCAGTGATGGTGTGAGGGAGTAGTGATGGTGTGAGGACAGTGATGGTGTGAGGGAGCAGTGATGGTGTGATGGAGCAGTGATGGTGTAAGGGAGCAGTGATGGTGTGAGGGAGTAGTGATGGTGTGAGGGCAGTGATGGTGTGAGGTGAGATCTATTTATTTTACCCACAATGTTTACTTCTCTCTGTCTATATGTTTTACAGTGGTAGCATCAAGTATTAAGATGCGGGTGAGAGAGAGTGTAGGTGAGCCTCCACCTGATACTTGCCGTACATTACAACACCACCTTGAGTTAGCACAGTACTCCCATCACCAGCAGTTTTAAGTACTGGAATTTCAACTATTTTCTTCATTGTGTGCCACAGTTTAGGTCAGGAGTAGATTAATGGGATATAATAATGAGAAAATTAACTCGGTATATAATATATGCCAGGTTTTTATAGCTATAATTGATATTGTTTATTTATACACATACGCGTGAGTGTGTGCGTGCGTGCATTCGTGTTTTTATAACATTATTTTATTTTAAACTTTATTCCCGTTTAGTTCAACTTGTCTCTTAGCAGACAAAAAATAAGTAAATCATATTAATCTCTTCCGTGTGTAAAGGTTATTATTAATACGACTAAACGTTCACCACACACCTGTATTTGTATTCTGCTCTGACGATTAGTGGATAAATTGTGAAATTTTATTGAACAATTATAGACAAGGATAAAAAAGGCAATAAGTTTACAAATGCCAATAAAGAATGTGAGGGAATTACTTCTCACCTGAGACGGTACGTTTTAAATTTACTTCCCAATAATCTTTACCAAGACGGAAATCAGGCAAGGAGGGTCCTCATCCCCCCTTTCCCTCTCTGGCTCTCTCTTCTCATCCCCCTCATCCTCCAACTCCCACTCCTTCCACCCCCCCCCCTCTCTCACAGTACCCAAGCACGAGGGCCCTGGACTAACGGGACCCGCCTTCGGGACTTACCACCAATAGAAAAATTCCCTCACCCTGACAACCGGGAAATTAATTTCTTTATCCCCTCGGGAGATTAGTGCCGTCATAGCCCCGTGCACAGGGAAGTGGGTAATGCCCCCCCATGGTATACTTGGCAGTTCCTTCACGATGGCACCCCCACGTGGAAGGCTGCCAGACCTGGACCTGGACCTATACTTTCAAAGATTCGTAACTTGGATTTGTTTTCTCGTAAATGAAAGTCCAAGAAGGTGTGTGGCATTGGGGTGGCATTGGGATAAATTTTGCACCGTTGAAGATTAGGTTAGGTTAGGTTAGGTTAGGAAAGATGAAGCTCTTGGAGGTGTCGTTAAATCACATCTTAATTGACCATCACCTGCACAGGCTGTTCGCGGCGCTACTGTAAACTCCTCTGACCTGTCTGTCTATCGTCTGACGTTGTTTAATATACATTTTTTTAATTTTGAAGCAGATGTACAACAGAGTTAGCTTTATATTTTTAGAGACACTATATGTGTATAGAACTATGCCCAGTAGATGTCTTCCTCGCCCCATAGGAACACATTGTAAGCTGCTTCTTTGATGGAAACACAGCCACTGGCCATGATGAGATCTCTACATAAACTTTCACCACTGACTGTAATTAATGGCCTTAAATTTCTCAACCTCAATATGACGCCGTCAATTCTCCTCCTCTATGTCAATTGGCTAAAGACCTGACCACAATCCCGGAAACAGTCCTGACCAAAGCAGCTTTTTCTAACCTCAGGAAAAAATGGCTGAGGTGCCATCCAAGAGTATGTGTTTATGAAGAATTTATATTGCCAGTCACTATTAAGACAAATTGAATTATATTCTTCGGAGACTTCTCTTTTAAGACTAGTCGACGGGTTGAGAGAGAGAGAGAGAGAGAGAGAGAGAGAGAGAGAGAGAGAGAGAGAGCACTACTAAACGGCATCGTCCCATTACACCTAAATTAAAACAAAACCTAACATTTACTCTTGATACACGACAGTATGACACAAACACCTATAGTACAGCCTATGTGTCAGTCTATACTGTACTCATGTCACTACACTCAACACCACAAACTTTACCTCAGACTCATCATATATGCGCCTAAACTACCACCTGTACACCTTCACTCTTTCAACAGTCTGGAATATTGCCAGATCAGAACATAAAACAAAGCGCAGTTTCACACCTGTATGTCGTTAATGCAGCAGTATGCCACACTGAATGTCACATTGGCCTTGGTGTTTACTTTGCCCTTTTCGCTAGATGAATTACGTGTGTGTTGACATAAAAGATTCAAACCAACCTCGATTCCTTGCCTGACCTTCCTACGCAATCCCCCAGTGCCACTCATAACCTCAACGCCACTGCCACTCATAACCTCGACGCCAGTGCCACTCATGACCTCAACGCCACTGCCACTCATAACCTCGACGCCAGTGCCACTCATGACCTCAACGCCACTGCCACTCATAACCTCGACGCCAGTGCCACTCATAACTTCGACTTCAGTGCCACTCATAACCTCGACGCTAGTGCCACTCACGACTCCAAACGTCAAAGCAGTGAGCCAGTATACGTGTGAAGGTAACCGGACAAGTTTCTAAACAGGACCAACCTCTAAGAGAACCTGTATGTCTACCTCGCTCTAATGGGCTCTAGGGAAGTGTGTCTGGTTTTTGACGGACAATAAGTAGCTTTTTGTTCGCATTTTCTAAGTTGATTGAAAGTGGTTTTTGCGCGCTTGGGAAACTTTTTTGTTTTGTTTTTTGGTGGTGGTTTGATGTAGCCAATGTTCAGCTCTTGTTATCTTTTTTCCTTTGTTCTAAGTTTTGATTGATTATTTTACTTTTTGTTGATGTTTGGTTTAGATAGTTTTGTACTTCTGCGAATGTTTTTGTTTTTAGTAAGATTCTAGTTTATGGTTTTGTTTTCGAGATGCTTTGGTTTATGCTCGTGGTTTAGAGTTTTTTTTATTTTGTACTTTTATATTAGACGTTTTAATTTGTGCTTTTGTTTGTTCTAGGTTCTGTTTTAAGCAAGATTCTAGTTTCTCCATTTGTTTTAAATTATAAAGCCTCTGGATTATTCTTCTATTTAGGCCATTTACATATGAACATTGAGATTCTTGGCCTTGTAATTGGATACACAATCATGCGAATCATTCGATAAGATGGTGTAGGTCATCATGATATACACCAGAATTATATATGAAAATACACATACAGTATATAATTAATCTACAAATTCTACGTATTATGAGTAAATTTTTTTCATGCTGTATACAAATGAGAATGATATTATCCTATAGCAATTTCAAGGCAGTTATTGATGGTTCAGAATTATCATCGGTGAATTCAGTGGAAGGCGACACTATCAAAGAGCAAAAAATATACACACACACACACACACACACACTGTATGCCTAACAAAGACCAGAACAAAACAATATTGGGAGCCACAGGAGAGAAAAACAATTTATCTCCACTTCATTCTAAGGAGACAACTTGTGAAAAGCCGTATGTCACCCGGATGGCCAACTGTCCAAATTTGTATGGGACTGTGAGAGACCCCTTTTCGAGGCAGCAATATCTCTTCGCCTGATCGATCACTCTTTAGAAACTTTTCACTCCCGAGGAACGAACCTGAAACTGGTGGGAGTCTTATGTGTCAGGAGTTAGATGGGAGTCGGGGTTTTTTTCGGCTTGGAATATATGTAAGAGTTATGTGTCTTTATTTTTTGGGGGAAGAAAAAGATCTGCGCCGTAAAAAAATTATGTTGATATTCATTATTTCGTATCTGAGGAGAAAAGATGTGACGCCTGGAGAGTGTTTACTTGTTGGTGCAAAGTGCTGGGGGTGACGTTGGTCAGGGACCTTTGTGGTAGAACTTTACGCCGAGGAGCCTGCTGGGATTGGCACTGTTATGTAAGGAAGACATTATAATAACAATTGTTGGTTGTAAGCTAATGCAAGTAGCAGCTGTAATGGTGTCGTTTGAACGGTATAATAGGGTAAAGGCACCACCGATTGGATAGAATTGTCAATGGACAACAGTAGCACAAGTTTGGTTATAGCGGCAGTGATAGCTAGCGGTTGGTTATGGTGCTGTAACAATAGCTTGAAATAGAATAACAAAGGCAACGATAACAATATAGATAATAGCAGCAACAGTAAAAGTATCGCTAATAGTAACAGCTACACAGCTAGCAGCTGAAACAGTCAACACGTCACGTCACCTCGCCCACTCAGAATACATTTACCCACATGAGAATGGAGTTTCTGTGTTGATGTGAAGGACAATACGTTCTGGAGACGTCTGCCCTTAGTTGTTCCCGTTCCTGAGGGAGGGTGGCTGGAATATCATATAAGATATACAGTATTTTAACTCCACACACATATCATAGACTTGGGTCCTTCCCTCCACTCGGGTACGTCCAGATTAATAACATAATAGCATAAAATAATCCAGACTTTATAATGACAGATTATACTATGTTGTACAGTACCAGGGTTAAACTTGGTTATTTTCATCTTATTTCATTGTATACAAAAAGAAATATCGTTTTTTATATCCAGGAAGAGGTGTGACTAAGTGTATATCCTTTTATAACTACTAAATCACCCCCAGGATATACTTTTAGATTAATTTATATAGATATCCTTTAATTTTTTAAGTTCAGTAAAAAGTAATTTACCCCGTCAGATTATCTCCTCACGTAGTTCAAAACTTCCAGGAAACTAAAGGGCATCATCCGACTGAAGACAAGAATATATGTACACTTAGACTACCACAAGAGATGGTACAAGTGCTTCAGTAACTCCTAAAGTCTCTAAGGTTAAGATCCAGGACTTCAGTAGTTTTTTCTTTCATTGTTAAATTTTGAGGCGCAAAAACTATTACCTTTTTGTGTTTTTTCCCAGAATGTATCCGGCTTCCTACAAGGAGAGTTTTAAATACATACTTGGGGGTAAAATTAGGATGGTTTTAGAATGTAAATTAAAAAAAGGATACAGCGTGGAGTCTTTGAAGGCTGGGAGGGCATGGCCTTCACCTCCCTGTATTCCTCCCACCCCCCTTCTTCCCTCTACCCTTCACCTCCTGAACTTTCAAATAAAGACCAAATCAACCCATCAAAACAATGAAGATATAAAACAAACATTCTCACATCTCCTCTTCTCCAGATCTCACCTTTCTCAACTCCTCTCAACCGGAACCTTAAAGCTCTCGGATTCACTCCTTCAACAACGTTTTCAATATTTGCAAACACCTTCACATTTATTGGTGTAGATTTCGACAGTATTCCCCCCCCCCCCAGCCTCTCGAGTTATATAATACTATATTCATAAGGATTTGGAAGGTGGTGCTGGAGGTAGTGACACTTTCTTATCAGTGTTTTAAGGACTCAGTGGTGATTTTTAATGGTGGTTTCATGTTGATTTTTAATGGTGGTTTCATGTTGATTTTATAGAGATTTCAATATTTATTGGTGGTATTTCAGTTCTCAAGGGTTCAAGTTTATCTCGGAATAAACGTTATCATATGGAAAAAAAATAAAATCACAAACTTGTTTACACTCGTATGAACATATTTTTTTTTGTGTGTGTATATTCAAAACACCATGAAGGAATTGTTGGAGAAAATACAACACTTCTCTGATGTGTATTGTTTAATTAAACATTACAGTAAAGGATGTATATTCTAATTATTAAAACACAACAGTAAACACAGAAAATATCCTCCTATAAGACATTTATAACACCAACGTAAAGTAATAATCCGTTAAACTTTCACAGAAAAGTAAGAATTTTTTTTTCCAGATTAAACGGCGTAAACCTCGACTGGTAGAATTACGTCATCAAAGACTCTTCACAAAGAACGTGTAATTTTCCCCTAAGACTCTCAGACAATCAAATCACGACACAAGACAAGCTCAAACCAATGGTCGTCTTTGGGTTGATATTCTTGATCTATAACCGGGGGAAGATTTCTTTATGGGAGTGTCTCTCTCTCTCTCTCTCTCTATCTCTCTTATTGATCTTGTTCTGCCATCTTCCTTCCCATCTCGTGTTTTTTGTCATTTATTCAGTCCATCTTTTTCTACTCTCCTGTGTTTCCGTTTCTCTCCCTTCATTGATTTATACACCCTCTCTCTCTCTCCTTCTATCTATTTGTTATTATTTTATCCCCTCTTAGTATCTTCCTTTCTTCCCTTCCCATTTTATTCCTGTTTTATTCCCTCCTTTTTCTCCCCTTCCTTCGTCTTCTCCACTTATCTCCTCTTTCGTTTCCTTCCCTTTTAATTAGTGGAGGTAAGAGTACTCTTTCTAGTTAATGTCTTGACTATAATATGTCGCTATATTTGACAAAGTGTTTGGATGTCTTAGCTGAGACATAGACGTTCTCCCACCTCAAGGCTTACTAGAGTCTCGGTGCATATGTGACGCCATAATGTCTTAGGGATTATCGTAGCTTAAGTCATCCAGTTAGATACGTTCTTACACCCCATTTAGGTACATTCTCTCTCACTTCCATTTAGAGAGAGAGAGAGAGAGAGAGAGAGGGAGAGAGAGAGAGAGAGAGAGAGAGAGAGAGAGAGAGAGAGAGAGAGGAGAGAGAGAGAGAGAGAGAGGGGGGGGGGGATTCGTATAAATCTCTAACGACTCGTATAGGGTAGCGAGACGAGACCAATATTTGCGACTCGTAACTGCAGCGAGACGAGACCAATATTTGCGACTCGTAACTGCAGCGAGACGAGACCAATATTTGCGACTCGTAACTGCAGCGAGACGAGACCAATATTTGCGACTCGTAACTGCAGCGAGACGAGACTTTTTGAAGTCAGTAACGAGGTCTCGGTCTCGTCCTCTATGTAATAAGAGACTGGGAAGTTGGTCTCTTATGGTATTTATTGACGGCGGCCAAAACAGGGTATCTGACCATCTGTATTCCTAAAGAGATCTATTAGTTATTTTTCCATCCTGTATTTTGGGTTAAGAGAACACTTGAGTCCCATTTGTAGTTGGACACCATTTTGGGATAATAATTTTACGTTTGTATTGTGAGTCACTGTGATATTTCGTGTGTGTGTGTGTGTGTGTACATGAATGTTTATACGAGCATGAGTATGTAATTATGTGCACGACTGACTGTATTGAATGTATACCTGTATAGTATATTATGAACGCATATGTATGAATAGATATCAATAAACACCATTCATTCTCTTAGCTTATACAACGTCCCAATATTTCTACAATTAAGATTAAATTAGGCCTCAAACTCTGCCACATTCAACATAAACAAAGGTAAAATTGATGACTGCTTCAGCTACCTTTGTTTGTGTACCTGTGTGTTCCTCTTTCATGTGTAAATGTTCCATGTCCGCTGCAAAGAACTAAGGACGGCCAAAGACATCTAGGCGCAGTAATTGGCAATATGGACTTCAAGACCGAGTATGTAGCGGGAAAGATGAATGAGTGGGTTAGTGAAATCCAAGCTCTGTCTGAGATTGCTAACACAGAGCCACATGCGGCTTTTACTGCATTCACCCATGGAGTCAAGCATCGTTGGAACTACCTGATGCGTACTATCCCAGATATGGGACCCCTCCTCCACCCTCTGGAAGAAGCTATCAGTGTCAAGTTCACTCCCAAATTAGTGAAACACACTCACTTAACCCCAGCAGAAAGAGCACTTCTTGCACTTACATCAAGACTGGGAGGGATGGGACTAACCAATCCAGAGGAGATTGCAGCCACCGAACATCAAAATTCACTTTAGCTCACGGCAGCCCTCACGGACCACATAATAGCCCAGAACGCATCAGGGGAGGTCGATACCAGTGAAGTAAACGAGATTCGTAGGTCCATTACGACAGATCGACAGCACTGCCAAAATGATAAGTTGCAGAAACTGTTGCTGCAGGTTCCAGAAAATTTGAAAAAAAAGTAGCTATAGCGCAGGAGGTGGGCGGCTCGAACTGGTTAACTATGTTACCGATAAGGGCAAATGGTTCCAGTCTTAACAAACAAGAATTTACAGATGCCATTGCTCTAAGGGACGGTCGGCCAGTAGAAGGTTTGCCCTCCCAATGCGTGTGTGGCTCTTCCTATGACGGCGATCACGCCATGGTGTGCAAGAAAGGGGGCTTCATATGCATGAGGCATGACGAAGTAAGGGACCTTACAGGAAATATGTTGAAGAAAATCTGCCGAGATGTCATGGTAGAACCAACCCTCCTTCCATTGGATGGTGAGATCTTCCAACATAGGACTTCAAACACATCTAACGAAGCCCGTGTTGACGTCAGTGCTCGAGGATTCTGGACGCGGGGACAGCGAGCTTTCTTCGACATTAGGATTTTTTTATCCCATGGCTGCATGTCACCGTAACCTAGCTCTCGATGCTGCACATAGGAGGAACGAGAACGACAAGATAAGGGCATATGGGGAGAGAATCCAAAACGTTGATCAAGGCAGCTTCACTCCTCTAGTGTTCACAACCTCTGGTGGGATGGGACCAAGTGCAAGATGTTTCTCCGCCAGACTCACGGAGGTGATCTCCGAACAGAAGCAGCAGCCCAGAAGTTATGTTACAACCTGGATGAGATGTCGACTGTCTTTCTCTCTCCTTCGGTCGGCTTTGCTCTGCCTCAGGGGAACGAGAGCTTCTGCCCCAACTCCGACAACTGCTGCAGATATTGACTATGAGGCTACTGTCACTGAATGCCGCATAGATCTGCGGCTCAACTAATTTAACACAGATAGGATAGCTACATATGTAAGGATATTTAATATTAAGGTAATTAAATGGTGGCGAAGGTGTGGCTATTGGGGGAGGCTGGAGGCCACGTAAAAAAAAATAGTAGTAGTAGTAGTAGTAGTCGTAGTAGTAGTGTTATTATCATTATTATTATTAATATTATTTTTTATTATTTTGTTTTCTATTATTATTATAAGAGAAGTGCTTTGTAAGAAGAAAACAAGTAGAATACGATTAATTATGATATAAGGGAAGGAGGAGAGGTAAGGGGAGTTGAGAAGGAGTGAGGTACAGAGGGTGAGGAAAAGGGAAGGATGGAGTGAGAGGATGAGGAGAATCGAAAGAGGGAGACAGGATGAAGAGGAGAGAATAACTCTCTTTGAACTTGGGCCTCTCATCTTGGTATTGATAAAAATGTTTGGATGGGTGAAACGAGACTCTTTCTTTAATTAGACACACACACACACACACACACACACACACGTACGTCATTGTTTCACTGCAACACAATCTTACCACAAAGTTTTAAGGAACTTGTTTTTTCATTCCTCAATTATATTTTTGTCAATTTGTCTTTACGCATGTGTGGAAGGGTGTAATTTTGTCAACATGTTAAAAATCAAATTTGGTAGTCAAAATATTGTGCCTCTTTATGTCTAAACTTGAGATTAGCAAACAAAAATGAATTGAAATAACCCTCACCTACATCAATTATACCTTAAAGTTTCAAATATCAGTATTTCAACAAATTAATGAGACTTGATTAGAATTATTCACTTGATATTAACTAATCTCATGTAAGCATATGGATTATGGAGTATTTTATGGTTCTATAGCTTGTGTACAATATGCATGTCAGAACATGAACATGAACAGGCTCTCCGTGTGGGACAGTTTAATTCTTGTTTTGACTTGTACCAAGCGTGAGGATAAGGCGCCCGGCTCACTCTCCTTCTAGATATCATAGACGGTGGTTTGCTCTCATTGCACTTGCACCTACTCTACCAGACGAATTCTACATTTTAATTATTGTAAGTAGGGCATATTGATTGTCGCAGTTACTTATATCATTGTATAAAACATTATGTTCTAAGAAATTATTATGTTATTTCTGTTACAGCATTTTTGATAAACAAATTGATATTTTTTGAAACAACAATTGAATTATGAAACATTGAAATATTTTTCTATTTGTCAGATAGTGTGAAGATGTCAAAATTGAAGACAAGAAGTCAGTTGTCAACCCACTTGAGCCTGCTAGTTGGTAAAGGGAAGGAGCTTCCTGTATCAGAACTTCCAACAGTGAGAGACATGCTAAGATTAGGGTTACTCCTTCGAGAAAAAAATGCAAAGGACAGAAGGAACTATACAGATAAAGAACTCATAAATGACATGATAGTCCCTCTTCTGCATCAATGGACAAAAGCTAATGCACTATTCAAACCACCTGTGATTAATCAGTGTCGAACTATTGAGCTAAAACTAACGAAATTATGGCACAAAGCAGTTGAAACATCACTTGGTAAAGGAAACTTGGCCAGGAAAAATGAATTTCTGCACACACTTGATACTCTGTTTGACATTTTGACCTGCAAGTGCTCCATACAATTATGTTCTGAATCCAACTGTTCTCACTCAGGTAAGAGAGAAAATAATTCCCACATTGATTGTGGTTGTCCTCGTGAAAAGAAGATCCCTGTTTTAGAGCTTGAATTTATAAAGGCACAGAGGACAAAGGCAGAAGGCCAAGGAAGTATGCAAATGGGTTCAATAGATTATTCAGAAACAAAGAAGCAGATTGCTAATGCCAAGAAGAGAGAACAAATCCGAGAGAGGGAACAAAAGAAGAAAATGAAGAGTGAAGAAGCCATCCAAAGAGAGGAAGAGCTGTGTCAAGATGTTTATCACTTCTTTGATAGTTCTTCTGATGAACAGGAAGCAACATCAGATGATAGTTCCAAAGAGCCATCTGAACCTTTACCAAAGAAAATGAAATACAACACAAGAAATATTTCAAACATTGCTTTAGCTAGTATTCGCCACCATGCTGGACTTCGTGAGGCTGCAGAAATTGCAACTGCCGCTTGGATAGATGCAGGCCTCATCAGCCGAGAGGATGTATCTTTGGTGATAGATCATAATAAAATTAGAAGAGCACAAGAAAAAATAATGAAGGAAATATCTGATCAGCATGAAAAAGATTTAAGCGAGGGAGGGCTCTCCTGTCTTTTGCTTGATGGAAGAATAGATGACACAAAAGTTTTGCTAGAAGTAGAGGGAGTGAACAGAAAGTTTCCAGGTCTCATCAAAGAAGAACACTACTCTGTCTGTTCTGAGCCTGGTGGTCGGTTTTTGTTTCACTTTGCTCCCGAAACTGAAGTAGAAGGGAAGAAACATGCAGAGGTCATTGCTGATCATATTTTATGTTGGGTTCAGGAGAGAGGACTTGGCAGTTCACTGCAGGCTGTTGGTGGAGATTCAACTGCAGTGAACACCGGATGGCAGGGGGGTGTAATGACGCATTTAGAGAAAAAACTAGGAAGAAGACTTGTTTGGATTGTATGTGATTTACATACAGGCGAGCTACCTCTTCGTCATCTCATCCAGGAACTTGATGGTCCTACAAAGAGCAACAACAAGTGGTCAGGTCCCCTTGGCATCATGCTGGATGAAGCAACACAACTAGAAATAAATACAACCTTTCCAAAGGTCGAAGTTGGCCCTCCCCTTCCGGCGTTGTCTGAAGGAGTCATCAAAGATCTCAGCACAGATCAATCCTATGCTTATCGTATTGCCCAAGCAATAAGATCAGGAGAAGTGCCTCAGTCATTGGCTCTCTTGGAGATTGGACCTGTCAGTCACAGCCGTTGGTTAACTACAGCTCTTCGTTTCTGCAGGATTTGGATTTCCAAACACGAATTGAAGGGCAAAGTGCTGAAGAATTTGAGGTTAATTGTTGAATTTATTATTGGAGTTTATCTTCCCCAGTGGTTTAGTGTGAAACTTAATCCTATGTGGGTGGATGGGCCCAATCACCTTTTGTTTCAATTGCAGCTAGTAAGAACACAGAGGAAGGTAGTGAGGGACATCGTGTTACCTGTGGCAAGAAGGTCCGCTTGGTATGCTCGATCAGAAGCAGTTTTGCAAGCAATGCTTTGCAGTCAATGTACCAATCTCCGAACCGAGGCTGTAGAAGTCATTCTAAAGATTAGAGGAACGCTAATAGATGACGACCAGTTGGGAGACTGTTCGTTTCATTCAAGAAAAGTTCCCCCAATAAACGTCAATGCCACCAAATTGTCAGAATTGGTTGACTTGAGTTTGGAAGTCTTAGAGCCACCATTGACAACAAGTCTAACTAGCCAAGAATTGAGAAACCTTAAAGAGACTCCAATGCAGGTGCCGAAGTGGCCTTCCCACACTCAAAGTGTGGAGAGATGTGTGAAAATGGTCACAGAAGCAGCGGGCCATGTTTACAGCCACGAGAGGCGAGAAGGTTACATCAAAGCACAAATAGCAAGCAGACTACTGATGACAAGAAACCAAAGCAAAGAGAGTATGAAGGCATTGGTTACTTTCAAATAGACTACGGATAATAAAATATAATAATTTGAAACTTGAAACAGTAACATGTGTGCAAACGCTGGTTATGTTATAAATTCACAAATATGTACATTTAAAAATCCATTTGATGTAGGTAGGACTTATTATAAAAAAAAATTTATGCCAGAATATTGTTTTGCATGCTTAAAGACTACAATAAATTGCTACCAAATTACTCGATTTTCAATTTAGCCAGTTCACCCCCTAAATTGAACTAATGTGTGTGTGTGTGTAACAGAACAAACGCGTAAATATGTAAACAGGCTCGACTTTGGGGATTCCACATAATGTAAATATTCAACTTTGGATAATTTTTGCAAAAAACATTACACAATTCAAACATTCTGGCAAATCCTTGGAGATGTACAGATAATTTGACATTTTCATTCACCCTGAAGGTTTTTCTAGGGCAGCCAAAATAACTATATGAATCTACTATATGACTGAGAAGTGAGACAATACGGGGGTCACTCTCTGGGGTGACCATATTGTGTTGTGTTTGTGAGGAAGTGAAGTGATTTATATCTTGTTTCCTAAAAGTGAGGAACTTTATCTCGTCTTACTGTGAGGGAATGAGGCAAATTATCTCACTTCTCTTCGGTAGTGAGGCAAATTATCTCAATTTATGTTGAGAAGTGAGGTACATATGAGTCCCGTTTGTACTAGTTGTCCGATGTTTCTTACTCGTATAATATATTTGAAACTAATTTACAATCTGTTATTAACAAATTCTAATCAAACAATTCCCTCATAATGCATAAAGAATATTTTTTAATGGTTCAATGTATTATTTCCAACGTATCGAGAAAGTCAATATAGAATTTCTCTACCATGAAGTACTGTAAGGTGATGTCTCCGGGTTCCTCACAGTTATGTTATGATGCCAATTACTATGAAACTGTAGAAGATACGAGTCAGAGTTTAGGTAATGATTCATTGTTGGTCTTGTGTTAAATATCAGTACGAGATTAATTAATTACATATAGTTTACTTTATTGGTATTCACTTTGGATATTTTACAGGTGGAAACATATTTCTTCTTTCACCATTATATACGGTTGGTTACAGTGTGTGTGTGTGTGTGTGTGTGTGTGTGTGTGTAAAAGAGAGAGAGAGAGAGAGAGAGATCACAAACATGACACACCTGACACACGAAATAATGACAGTGACACACGGACTAACTGACGTATTGAAACAGACACACAGTGTCATTTAGGCTGAAACGGACTTACTCACAAATGGACACAATGGCACACGGACACAGAAAGAACTAAATTAACATATAGTAACCCTGACACATAGACACATGGACACAGACATACAGTAGTGGTTAATCCGTTGAGAGATGGTGAAATGACTCTGTCTGTCTGTCTGTGACAAGAATGAGCTCAGCGTCATCTTGATGTCTGTCATTTATGCCAATCTTCCGTGCCTGTCTGTCTGTCTCTCTCTCTGTCCGTTTGCCTACCCCGCCTAGCCCTGCCTGCTTGCTTGCCTGTGTGAAGTCGTAAGTCTTGTTAGCTCGACAAGTCTTCCGTTTTAAATTCAATTCTGATGAAACTTGGCAGGAATGTACTTGTGCGCGAGATGGCGGATGTAATTGTTTTTCCTCGCCGCATGTGTGGGCGATCTGTCTGTGCGTTCATTCGTCCTTGCATCCGTCTGTGCGTCCGTTTGTGTATCCATCCGTCCTTTCGACCGTTCTTTCTACCGCGCGTTCGACAATAATGAACGTAAAAAGGAAAACAATAATCGACGTTACCGTGTTCACACACGCTGAATAAATGTTGTCTGTTCATAGAAGATAAGCTGTAATAGATAAATACCTTATAAAGTTTATATGGTAGAGGCGTCGCGACAACACTGCGGGGTTGACCATCACAGTCCAACTGGTCTAGAGTTCAATGCCGTGTTTGTCAGGGGCGCTTCTTTTTTATATGTTAAAGTTTAAGTTGGTGACCATCTGTACTGTATGAAGGATGATGACCTTTCACTTAATTACCAGTATCTTGTAATTACCATTATTTTGGTCGTACAGTAGGATTTTACCCAATGAAAAAATCATCCAATAGGATTTTTATTATAACGAAAAATGGTCACTTGGTATGTTTTAACAATGAATATTCCTTCACGTACAGTCGGCTTGGTTGTCAGGTTATGATTTGTGAGTTGGGATTTATTTCTACCATACAGTTGTGTCCGGTGAGGTTATGTGTAGAGGAGATCTGTCAATGGGATTGTGTCATGTGAGATTCGTGTCAGTGTGTCTCAGTGTACTATTCAAGAGACCCATGTGAACCCTTCACACATTAACTGGGTCAATGAGACGATTGGTCTGATAACTTAGAGGAGAGAGAGAGCGAGAGAGAGAGAGAGAGAGAGAGAGAGAGAGAGAGAGAGAGAGAGAGAGAGAGCCTTCATTTGTGTGTACATGTATTTTATTCCACTGTTCTGGGAAGACAGAGATATGGAGGCGTGACTTGTAGTGAGGGTAAGAGACTTGAATATCTCTCTCTCCCTCCTCCCTCTTCCCTTCCCTTTCCTTCCTCCGTTCCTCCTATCTACCTTGCTTTTTTCCTCTCATTTCCTTTTTCCCTTTTCTTTTCTCCCTCTCTTTATCCTCCCCATTCATCCTCTCTCTTTCCTTCTTCTTCCTCTGTTCCCTCTTCTCTTCTCCCTCCTTCTTCTTCCTCTCTTCCCTCTTCTCTCCTCCCTCCCTGTTTCACCACCCCAATTCTTCCTTCACCCTCCCCTCACCACCTATTTTACACCCCCTTGGTCCTCGGGGTGTTTTCATGCACACAGTTCCTCAGAATCGTTCACGTTTCAGTGATTTTTATTTTATTACACGGATTTTTTTTAGACTCGCTCCCCACCTCCCTATTTCTCTGGCTGTATTCTGACAGATCTGCCTTGGTCTCTCTCTGTATGTCTGTGTTTGTCTTTATGTTGATCATTGTTTCCCTGTTTAGCTCTCTCTCATATTGTATCTCTTATTGTTTGTTCGCTTTATATATATTTATCTTTTTCTGTTTATCTCTGTTTATCTCTGTTTATCTTTATTATCTTATTGTCTGTCGTTGCTTTTTGTCTCTTTCTCTCGTTCTCGTCTTTTCTCTCTTTATCACACACACACAGACACGCGCACGCACACACACACAAGAGGAGCGAAGGTCATAGTACGTCTTGGTGTGTGTAGTAGTAATTACCATTGAACATAGGAGAATAAAACTGTATTATTTCCTTTAATTTTATTCATTCAGAAACAACGGATAACTTGAAGAATCAATCCACCACCCTGACGCTAACTTGAGGTTAGGTTCGGTTAATGCTCAGGTGAAATAAGGTAGGGTGTCTAATCTTCAGGTGAAATAAGGCGGGGTGTCTAATCTTCAGGTGAAATATGGTAGGGTGTCTAATCTTCAGGTGAAATAAGGCGAGGTGTCTAATCTACAGGTAAAATAAGGTAGGGTGTCTAATCTTCAGGTGAAATAAGGCAGGGTGTCGAAGAGAGGAGGAGGAGGAGGAGGAGGAGGAGGAGGAGGAGGAGGAGGAGGAGGAGAAGAAGAAGAAGAAGAAGTTACATTATGCATGAAGGTATTCATTTACAACGTTTCCGTGACGCCTGCTGCACCACCACTCCACGACCCCCTGACGGAGACACGATGATCCTCCCCATACTGGCCAGATATTATATAAATAACATTGATTATGTGTTAAAGGAATATCCTTCCTTCCTTAGGCTTTAGTAAGCCCCCCTTTATAATATTTATACTGTATATACTTGTGACACTTGCCAGATGCTTCTGGTGTTATTGTACAGGGGTACCTAGTGACAGCACTAGGATCCCGCTTCCTCTATCAAGGAATAAACAATTGAAATTGAAATTGGTATTCATTTATATGTATATTTATGATCTACAGGATCGTTTATGACCAGTCAAAAGTTTCCAGAGAAGAGAAATACATAGAAGTTATCACTAATGGCCAATTATCCCTATTTAGTGTAACATACAGTATATATTAGGTGGAGTTCCGCTTTTATTTGTTTGTTTTCGTATTATTTAAGTCATTTATTTGTTAACATTTAGCTTAGAATAAGTAAATATTATAAAAAAAAAACATTGAAAAACTCACAAGTGACTTTGTAATATATAATTAAGTCGAGATGATAATACCAATACCACGTGCTGGCCAAGCTCCGAAAGAGTTGTCCGGGGGTCTAGCTAACCTCTGGTCGGGGCTTGACCAGCACGAAAAAAAAAAAAAAAAATTTTTTTTGTTTACTAAACGTGATTTCGGCAACCTGTGGTGTAATACTCAGCATGCTCGCCTTGCAAGCGAGTGGACCCGTGTTCGATTCCCGGACAGAGTGAAACTATGAGAATTTTTTTTTTTACGCCATTTGGCTTTTTATTTACCAGTAAATGGGAACCTGGATGTTAATCGATTTGTTGATCTTATTCTGGAATAATGGTTAGCCAGTGCCTATACTTATTGTACAGGGGCCCCATACTCCGGGCTCTATATTTATTGTACAGGGGCCCTTATGGCTGTGAATATATTATATAATGAAATACTCGGTGTACACTTGAAACAAGGTTATACGCTGGCACGCTGCGCGACAAATTAGTTTCAGTGGGCCCCCAGATACGGTGGGCCCAAGGCCAATGGCCTACTCGGCCTATTGGTAAATCCGGCCCTGGCCATATACACCCCATAACGAGACACTCAAGTCCATTATCCAACTAGAGGTGTCAGGTAAATATATTGCATTAGTTCATCAGTGTGTCGGAAGCCCTGCATTATCAGTGATGACTACCTTCAATTATCCCGACGTGGAGTATAATCATTAACCTGCCTGAGCCCAATTTTACGACCAGCCTCACTTTTTTGCTCTCTATTATAGCACTGTATGTAAGGGTGCAAGTCTGTGATCACGATTTCTTGACGTAATTTAGAACACTGGCAGGCGTTTTGAATAATTAAATTTTTTAGATAAATTAAGAATGGGCCGATATATATATATATATATATATATATATATATATATATATATATATATATATATATATATATATATATATATAATCAACGACCTCACCAGCAGGGAATCGAACCCTCGACCTACTGGGTGGGACTAGGGAACGCTTACCGGCTAGGCCACAAGGACACTAAAAGCAGTTCTAGACTCTGTTATATTTCACACAAAGCCTGTTCATCGAGCTGATGGCGCCGTGAACCTCATTGGGAAACTGCCCGTGCCTCTTATGTGGTGTCAGTAGCATTTTACCGAATCCAGCTGGTATGAAACGCGAGGTACATATATATACTTCATTTTTAGTCCATATAACACGCGGACTTTGAACATATAATCAACGACCTCACCAGCAGGGAATCGAACCCTCGACCTACTGGGTAGGACTAGGGAACGCTTACCGGCTAGGCCACAAGGACACTAAAAGCAGTTCTAGACTCTGTTATATTTCACACAAAGCCTGTTCATCGAGCTGATGGCGCCGTGAACCTCAATGGGAAACTGCCCGTGCCTCTTATGTGGTGTCAGTAGCATTTTACCGAATCCAGCTGGTATGAAACGCGAGGTACATATATATACTTCATTTTTAGTCCATATAACACGCGGACTTTGAACATATAATCAACGACCTCACCAGCAAGGAATCGAACCCTCGACCTACTGGGTGTGACTAGGGAACGCTTACCGGCTAGGCCACAAGGACACTAAAAGCAGTTCTAGACTCTGTTATATTTCACACAAAGCCTGTTCATCGAGCTGATGGCGCCGTGAACCTCATTGGGAAACTGCCCGTGCCTCTTATGTGGTGTCAGTAGCATTTTACCGAATCCAGCTGGTATGAAACGCGAGGTACATATATATACTTCATTTTTAGTCCATATAACTCGCGGACTTTGAACATATAATCAACGACCTCACCAGCAGGGAATCGAACCCTCGACCTACTGGGTAGGACTAGGGAACGCTTACCGGCTAGGCCACAAGGACACTAAAAGCAGTTCTAGACTCTGTTATATTTCACACAAAGCCTGTTCATCGAACTGATGGTGCCGTGAACCTCATTGGGAAACTGCCCGTGCCTCTTATGTGGTGTCAGTAGCATTTTACCGAATCCAGCTGGTATGAAACGCGAGGTACATATATATACTTCATTTTTAGTCCATATAACTCGCGGACTTTGAACATATAATCAACGACCTCACCAGCAGGGAATCGAACCCTCGACCTACTGGGTAGGACTAGGGAACGCTTACCGGCTAGGCCACAAGGACACTAAAAGCAGTTCTAGACTCTGTTATATTTCACACAAAGCCTGTTCATCGAGCTGATGGCGCCGTGAACCTCATTGAGGCTTTCACGGGCGGTTTCACGTGAGGACAAGTCTGAACAGCTTTGTGTGAAAAGCTCTTCAGAAGTCTAAAACCTTTAGTGTCATGACCAGCGTCCTGATAGGTCGAGGTTCGATTCCTGCTGGTGAGGTCGTTGATTATATATATATATATATATATATATATATATATATATATATATATATATATATATATATATATATATATATATATATATATACATATATATATATATATACACCTGTAAGAGGTCAAATTAAATTTATGATAAAGTTTAATAGGAAATTATCTTAATTGATGTTTAAACCAGGATGAAAAATGTATAAGGTGGGGAGAGTGGTGGGCAGAGGTCGATACTTGTTCTTGTTGTCGTGAATAATGACCATAGGGTAATGGGCTGGTGCTGGCACACGCTGACTGTCTGCTGCTTGGGTGACTGTTGACACTAACTTTGATTGTTAATACTATCTGTGACTGTGAGCACTATCTGTGGCAGTCCACACTCTGACTGTCAACAATGTGATTGTGGGTGTCAACAATCCCCGAGACTGTTAAAACTAACTGTGATCATCAAAATCGACTATGCCTGTTAAAGCTGGTTGTGACTGTCAACATTGTCACCCTTAGACTGGCTGTAACCATAAATACTGCCTGTGACTGTCAACACGGTCACAGCAGGCGGAGGGTCAGGAAGAAGCAGTATACTGACACGTGGATAAACATGTATTCGCTACTCTACAAACCTATCATATAAACACAACCACACAAGAAACGGTACTAGTTGGCAGCATACCTCGACCACCCCATTACAACACATCCCTAGTGATCTGTGTACTGTACCCCTCTCCGCCCACCCCACCTTTGATTAAATACATTATCTCACGTATTACTATGGGTTATATTGACGTGTTCCTGGACCTACCTGTGTGACTACAGTGCCGCTAAATGATCTGGTTGTCGTGCGGGGAAGAGTTTGATGATAGGTTATAGAGTTCTCGTGTCAATATACAGAATAAACATGGCGACATTTTCCTGAATGACTAGTTATCGGTGATTTATATGTCTGTGATTGGTAATTTTCCTCGAGTAATGATCAACATAAATCAATGCTATACCTTATTAGTGGTACTATGCCTCTCACAGCGTCACTGATAATATCCTATAATTGGAACAGGATCACACGGCGGTAGGGGGAAGGAAGACACGATAACGTAGGATAATTACTAGTTTGGTTAGCATGTTTAGGTGCTGTAGATCAATCTCTCTAACTGTTTGTCCATTCTTCTGTTCTTTCTTTCGTTCGTTCTAATCTTTCTCGTTCGTCCTATATGTTCGCCCGTTTTACTGGTTTATAAAAAAAAATATTAATAATCGTATATCAAATTTTTTGGAGGGTTCACCATTTTGATATTTTCTTGAGGAGACATAAGAGGTAGTTTGTGGTAACCTCAGACTATAGTGCCTTTTTTACCAGCTGAGAAAAACCGCATTATAGTCAATTACATACCACGAAGAATAGATCAATGTTTTATCTACATAGGGTCTGTTTATTTCCTTTTAGATACATCAATCATTCTTTCATTTTCATCAATATGTTCCTCATTTTATGATACACAAACACAACATCACTAAAACAAAATGAGATAATTATTTTTTCCCACAATTTAGCGTTGATTGAGCTAAGACTGAACCCTGGGAAGACCTTTATAAGACAGAATCCCGTTAACGTCTATTGGATAAAGAGAAATATGTATTATGCTGGCAGAGGAGATGCAAATTTATACATAGTGATGTATATCCTTAGATGTATATTCTTGTACATCCAGTGATATTTAAAAGCTATATATACTAAAAGTAATATGTACAGTGATTGTTGTATAAGGGTTGATAATATAATCAATCTAATTCTCTATACATTGGTAGTTATATACTATTATGGTTTTATATAGTAATAGATATATATACAGATTAATACAGTAGGGTACTATTAGAACATAAGAACATAAGAATGGAGGAAACTGCAGCGGGCCTATTGGCCCATACTGGGCAGTCCCGTTTACAAGCAACCCCTATTGCTCATATGAGCATCCAACCTATGTTTGAAGCAATTCAGCGTATTCGAGTTAATGATGATATTTGGTAACTTGTTCCATTCATCCACTACTCTGTTTCCAAACCAGTGTTTACCTATTTCACGCCTAAATCTAAATTTGTCTAATTTAAAACCATTGTTACGAGTTCGCTCCTGGTTGGATAATTTGAGTACCTTTGTAATGTCCCCTTTGTTTAGACCTGTCTTCCACTTATACACCTCTATCAGGTCGCCCCTCGCTCTACGTCTCTCGAGGGAGTGCAAATTAAGATGCTTTAACCTGTCTCTATACTCAAGGTTCCTAATGCCCGGGATTAGTCTTGTCATTCTCCTCTGAATTCTTTCCAAGGATTCTATATCCATTCTGTAATACGGTGACCAGAACTGAACTGCGTAATCCAGGTGTGGTCTCACAAGAGCAAGATACATTTTTAGGATATGACCTCGCTAGTCTTATAACTAAAACTCCTTTGTATGAACCCAAATACTTTATTAGCCTTGTTACGAGCAAAAACACATTGTTTACTCGGCTTAAGGTTCCTACTTATCATTACTCCTAAATCTCTGTCGCAGTCGGATTTCTCTATGGCATCGTTGTTCATCTGGTATCTGGTTTCCCTGTTTACATCTCCTATACTGAGTACTTTACATTTGTCGACGTTGAATTTCATCTGCCATTTTTCAGACCATTCGAAAAATTTGTTTAGATCTTCCTGTAGTTTTGCCGAGTCCTCGTCAGATTTGATAACACGTCCTATTTTAATGTCATCAGCAAATTTACTTATGTTGCAGTCTATGCCGATATCTATTTCGTTTATGTATATAATAAACAATAATGGTCCAAGTACTGAGCCTTGGGGAACTCCACTTGTGACGTTGCTCCAATGGGACTTAGTGCCGTTAATGCTCACTGGCTGTTTCCTGTCCTGTAACCACGCCCTAATCCATTTAAGGATGTCACCTTTGATGCCATGAGCTTCTACCTTTCTAATTAGTCTTTCGTGGGGGACTCTGTCGAAGGCTTTACTAAAGTCGAGATATACCACATCATAATTGTGCCCTCGTCCACCGATTCGAAAACTGATGAAAGAATGTTAATAGATTAGTTAGGGCAAGAACGTCCGCCAGGAAGCGCGCTAAATCATTGATCAATCGGTGCTTTCCGTGCGATTTCGAATAGAGTTTGAAATGATTGCTTCCAGTAATTTGCCTACTATTGATGTTAGACTGATTGGGCGGTAGTTAGAGGATAGTGATCTATCCCCCTTCTTCAAAATCGGTATTACATTCGCTATCCTCCAGGATTCTGGTACTACACCTGTTGTTAAGGACATGTTAAACAACTTTGCTAAGGGCATACTAAGCTCTTCCTTACATTCCTTTAATACTCTGGCAAATATCTCATCGGGACCAGGTGACTTATTAGGCTTTAATTTGTCTATTTGCTTACTAACATCGTTACTAGTCACTATTATCTCACTTAATTTGTTTTCTTCACTATCTCTGAATAGAGTCGGTGCCTCGGGTATCATGTTTAAATTTTCGGTGGTGAAAACTGTTGAAAAATATTTATTCAAATTATTGCTCATTTCTCCATCGTTATCAGTGAGCTCGCCGGAGTCTGACCGTATTGGTCCAATCTTTTCTCGTGTTTTAGTTTGATACATTTGGTAGAATCCTTTGGGGTTTGTCTTTGCCTCCCTTGCTATCTTTACCTCATTATTCCTCTTTGCTTTCCTTATCTCGGTTTTAACCCTACTCGCTAATACCCTATAATAGTCCCGGAGATGAATTTCGCCACGATTTATCCTTCTACCTATAGCCTTCCTTTGGCCAATGATGTTCTTTAAATAATTATTTATCCATTTAGGGTCATTGTTGTCTAATCTGAGTTTTTTGTATGGTATGTTCTGCCTTGTGCATTAAGTAACTCACTATTTAAATTGTCGTGGAACTCGCCAATCTCAGATCTCGTTATCAGGTCGGTGTCATCTGTCAGGTTCATGGCCAAGCGCGACACCCCCTCTCTCAGCTACCTCTTTAAACTGTCAAAGTTTGCCCTTTTGAAATCTGGTACTTTAGTGGAATTTTCCTTACGTCTGCCCTGAAAATCTAACTGGAATCGAATTTCTTTGTGATCGCTGTTTGCAAGTTCGTTCCTTACCTCGACATTACTAATGAGGTTT
>NW_024740163.1:0-13202 GCF_018991925.1 Homarus americanus | reverse complement strand
AAAAAAACTTCATACTAACGAACAATTTGCTAAATTGAAAATGTTAAAATTCGAGGATATTAACACTTACTGCTGTGCCCTCTTTGTTTACAAATCTATCAATCACTTGCTTAACAATACTTATTTCCAGTTCCGGAATAATCAGAGACACAACTTAAGGCACCCAGAGCTACTAAGACCACCCCCCATGTGCTCCTCTCAGTCCCGGACCTCCCTAAAATATCACAGTGTGAAGGTGTGGAACAACTTACCCCCACACATCCGAGCAAAGACTACGCTCCCTTCCTTTAAATACATCTCTTAAAAAATATCCATTGTCTAAGTATTAATATTTTTTTAATACCTACTATATATTCCTACTTTTATCGTACCACCAAAACCGTTTCATCATAAATTATCATGTACTGTAGATAGATAGAAATTATCATAGCAATAAATATATTTGCCGACTAGACATGATACTGACAGCTCTGTCCTCTTGTTCCACCTTAATACAACCTACATTATACTGCTTCCCTCCCTTTATCATATTAATATATATTAACATCGCTGTAAAGTATGTATATACTTATAATATAAATGCAAAAAAAATAAATAGAATAAATAAATAACGAAGCGATAACTGTGGTACCATTCTGATATGTTCTTATTACCACCATGTTATGTGTACTATTCCGGAAGATACTACATGTTACATAATACTTCCTTGAGATATATGTACAGTATATATCAGGTGCCTTCAAGAGAACTCTGGCTCTCAACTGGCTCAGCCATGTTAATAATGTTATTATTATCAACTCTGTATTTGTGTTTTTCTGACTAAATAAACTGTTTCAATATCAATAATACTGTACCCTATTATACATTGCACCTCTAAACTACCACAATATGTACAGTACTTACCTTGTACTGATGCCTCAACCTGTAAAACAAAACCAGTGTTATATACCAGGGTTTAGTGAGTCTGTTATATAAGTCATATAAATATAATGTTGTTTTTTTAGACTGCTGCCATGATAAAAATAAATCACTAGAATCTAAAGTTAATTATTCCCTCGAGCATAATATTTCTGCTACCAATGGCATTTATTCCTGGGCCTTTCTAAAAATTCTATCAATTTTTTCACACACATAAATCACTGAGAAAATTGAAGAAAAATAATACCCCAAATTCACTTAACGTCCATTCTTCATTTACTAAAAGCCTTCAGTGGCGATAATTGTAGAAAAAATCATTGACAAGTTATTGAGGTATGGTTGTTCACGTGTTACTACTACTACAGTATTAGTAAACTGTCTCCAGAACTAAAGAGTTGAACATTTTAATAGGAACAGGACGGCGGGGAGGAGAGGATGTCATATCCACAATCTGTCTACATCAGTGGCATATACATTAATTCCTGTAGTGGGTCAAAATACTAAGATTCCACCAAATACTCAATACTTTGCCTATTGTTCTATCAGAGGATACCCCCCCCCCCCATCATCCTCTAGAATATATCATCTGTTAGTCGTCAGATAGACAGAGACACAATGCCAACAGACATCTTTCCATTAAAACAAGAAGATCCGTGATACCATTGGGAGCAAACTTTCTCTTCCCTCAGACAAGAGACACGGGATGTTATAAAAGGATGTAACCCATAAATTAAATTTCTACACACATTTGGGTCCACAACCTGATATGTGGAGGTGTAGGGTACCTATCGATGAGGAATAATATTTGGATATTGATATACTATCGTTGATGGAGGAAGGATGGCGCGTTACTCAGTTAAACTAGTGCCGCAGGATGGCTTGTCCTTGACGCAAGAACCTCGTCCGAAAAGATGTGAGGAAACATCCACTCTTAAATGGCTACACCAATCCATCACATACAGAAGGCGGGAAGCGAGTCTCAACAATATCTGGACCACAACCAAAGACAGGCTTCTTGCGACCATGGCAGCACAAGACGACTTCTTCATATGACAGTTTACCAAAGTAGCATGAGGAATGTTTGTATAATGAAGAACAGAGCTACCAACCTGCAGAGAAGGAACGGATGGGAACGAGTATACCCAGTGTGAAGACCTGGTCCATTACGTCTCTTCAGGTGGACCACCTTGCTCACCCGACAAACTACATCAATATTTGCTGCAGAGAAAAATTGTGTAATCTGTGAGAAACGGCGGCTGAGAGGCAGAGTGTCAAAATCCAAAGTGTCAACAGAAAGCAGCCAAAAGGTCATCACTGATAAAGCCAAGAAAGTGAAGAGAAAAGACTTTCTTCCGAGACATACTGGCCGAGGACACGATGTGGTAGCTAATGATACCTGCCGCCATAAACCATATTTGGACACATTCAAAGCTCAGCGCCTCCCGACTATAACATTTACACAACAAAATATGCACGACCTCGCCTTCACTCGTCTAGTAGAGCAGTCAGACACTCCTCGCCCTCCTTCGCCAGATAAAGTCACTAGGAGATCAGTGTAGAGACATATTATACACTTACCTGCTTCAGAACTTTCACATTTGTCAGCAATTTTTTAATGTGAAGCAAATGTGTAGGAGGTCCTCCATGGTAGACGTACCTCCATCATTACACTCATCCATTTCCAGGTTTACCTGACTGAACACACCTGTGTATTAGAGACGGGAAGGGAGAGAAGTGTTAGTGTGTGTTCAATTAATTCTTTCATTGGTTCATAACATCAGAAACTCAGTGATTTGCCAGGGTCCACCAAGTACCAAGCAAGGTACACACAGAGAGGTAGCACCACTACCATAAAGGGCTGTACGTTACTAGTCGACAAAAAAGCTTTACGCTGTGAAACGTTGCATTGGTATAAAAGGTAGTGGAGATATTTTGTTTTAATACGACTGAAGTCACTGATACTAAATATAAAAAAGGAAAATTAATCACTGAACAGCAACACGTTCAGCATTACTAATTGGCTAGCTATGGATGCGCCATGTGACGTCGCTTGGGTCCGCCCCTTTGTTCACCCATTGTGAAGGTGGGAATCTTTAAAGCAATCATATAATATTTTTTACCAGTGGTAGTTTGAGCTGTCATTTCGTGCAATGTTAAATGGAAAAGAAAGAAGCCTGTAAATAGAAAATTACGGAAAGGAAGACAAAAAAGGTAAAAGAGTCAGTCAACAATAAATAGGAATAATACAAAAAATCGGTATTACAGCTGTTCCCACATAAACACGCAATACGACGAATTTCAGGTTCGTTGTAAGTATTAATTTTTGCATTTACAGAACTTTAGTCAACTTGTTCACTCTTATTTAATGTATCTTATGAGTAATGATATTAAAGTTTTAATCATATTTGAGTAATTAGTAATATTTTAAACAAAATTCACCAGCGACTTATGAAATCGGACAGCACCCACGTAAAAATGGGCGGGGCCAGAACAGGTATCAATAGGTGAAATCCTTTTCAATTTTTTCACACCATATGCCTTGCTTTAGGTCCATCCAATATACTACCGTATATAGAATTATTTTTATTAAGTATATCACAGTTTTTTTTATTGTCTTATATGACCACAACTCTAATATTAATCAAAATATTCTCCATAAGCGGCCATGATCCGCGTATTTACACAAGTGTGTACGTGGGAGAAACTCCCTGATGGGTTGTTAGCTATTCTGGCCGCTTGGTCGCTGCTCAAGGCTAACGCCTGATCGAGGTGTTAGGTTAGCTCTTCCCTCTGAATGTTCCATGTGCACAGCTCAAAAGCAGCGTCAGCGCAGACAGAGTAGCTAATGCGTTAGCTATTCCGTAAATCGAAAACGCCTTACAATAAACGCCTATAGTGACACAAACCTTCGCTGCTTACCAGCTTCCACCACTGATTACCAAGGGCCAGGTCGTATGTACAGTAGCAGTAGATATATCACAAGTGTCATCGAATTACCACTGGCTGTCCCGCCAGTCTCTGGTAATTTCCCGACCATCGGTATCAGTGTACAGACACACAACAGGCAGGTAGATTTCCACCAGGTCACAGAAACACACTTGTTCACTTTAATAAACAGTAATTCTTCCCAACACTGTTCACAAGGTAATGTTTTCACAGCTGAACTTCTCATTACGAATAATATACTGTAGTCAGCACACTACCAGTGTACAATTCTTTATTCTTTTCACTTTATATCGCTCACAACACTTCCACCATTACCTTCAGCCGTCACCAGGCTTGTACTTCACACACTCAGCAGAAGCGGCCACCAATAGGTTTCGTTCGGTTTGATTTCGTCATCTTTTTACGCGATTTTACCACACAATTTACTTGTATTTCAAAGCCCTGCCCACTTGTGTGATCATAATTATTTTTTTAAATTAAATTGAAAGGTAAAATTTTTTAAATATATAAATTTCCGAAGAAAACGCTAGAAAACTACACCGACTCGGCTTGCCAAATTGTTTGAATTTTCAAATATTGGTTTATTTATCTGGAGACTATTACTGCACAGTATATTGAAATAGTTGCCACAAATATATTTTGCATTGGGGAACTATTGAGTGTGTAAGGAGCTACCTCAGTGCGGCCAGTTAGGGAAGAGAACTGTGATGGACGAACGTTCTTTTAACTTACTTAAATCAGCTGATCTCCTCGGTTCACTCCTCATGATGGTGTTTTACAATCTGTTATTATCTGGACGATCCCTCTTGGTATATTAAACTCGACAATGCATGCAGTTTAATGCATTCTTTACACTAAATGTTCAGGTGTAGTTTAACAAGTGAGTTAGGTCGCCACACAGGACTACAGCTGCTCTATCATATATAATAAACACGAACAACTTCCCATTGAAATTACACTATTAATATCATTATTCATAATTATATTAATAGAAATAATATATATAAATTTAATTATATGTTACACTAAATCGTCAAAAATATATTTTATGATCATAGTTCTTGTTTTACGAAATTATGACTTTCTAAAGATGTTTGATTTTGCACCATAACTATCCTGTAAGATATTAAATATTAATTACTGAAAAGGTTTAATGTGGGTAAAAGATTATCAACAGGACAGTGTTGACAAAGACTATATACTCAAGACAGGAATGAGTGTAAAATAGTCGGTAATAATGGGACCTCAAGAATAGCCATTTTATAATCATTAAAATTATTGATAAAACCATAATAATTCAGTTTAACTTTGTTGTCATATATGTACTAGAAATATGTAAAAAAAAATTCAGTCTGTACATTACTATAAAAATTCAATGTGGACAGTGGTTATGCTGTAGTTACTGTAGTGATAAAATGTACTATTTAACCATCTGCTTTTACATCAGTAACCAAGACACAACTTGAATTTTGGGTTTTGTGTTTATTTAAAAAAAGATAAACTATAAGAATGCCTTTTAATAGCCAAGAACTCTATTGAAAACAAGGTCAATTAATCCCCAAATTTATGTAACAGCTTGACAGGTGATTCATCACTTGTAGTAATTGTATGATAATTGTGCAAGAGAAAAGATTTTGTCTTTTAATTTTTGAACTCATCTTAGATCTTGAGGCAATGGAGTCAGTGAATATTATACATTAGTGTTTTCATTCTCTCTTTATATGTATCATACACGCATACATAAATGAAGGTTGATATGTCTAAAATAAATGGAAAACGTAAAATATATCACTCATGACGTCACATCAAAATCTATGACGTCACGAATAGCTTTTGGACGCAGTCAATAGATGGCGCTATTATTGAGGTATCTGGCAACATTACAGTACACACATGCATATATTTTAACTAGAGTTTCCTATCTTGAGTCGAGTATCCTTGGGTGTTGACGTGTCACATTAGCCGACCACCGATGTGATAATTTAAAGAGGGATATTGTGAGATATTTAATGTGTATATAAGTGAAGTGAAAGATAAAAGATGTGGGAAAGACTTTGAGTACTGAGAACATTTACTAGTGTTAGCTTGAGTCCTTCCAGTACATTAATCAAACTTTCACACTGAATATGGAAATAACTGTAATTTTATATGTAAATTGATGTAACGCTTGTTATTTGTGTTTATATATTTCGTTACGCTTAAAGAGTTATATGTCCATTTCTCTGTATGTCGTTTCCTTTCTGAATTGACGTATTAAAGGAAACGATTTAACCACTGTCTTCAAGCTATTTCAAGTCTCTACCCTCTCACAGAAAACAGAGCTAAGGTAAGAGTATTTCCTTGTTATGTTATGTTTCTATGACACATTATTTTACACGTAGCTTCTAAAAAACTAATTATTTGCACAGGAAAAGAATTAATTAATCAGATTCGCCTTCCCATATCGAATTTACCCTCAAAGAAGTTTCCTTGTCGTTTTGATGTAGTTAAGTAAAGTTTAAGTTAGGTTGTTAAGTTTGGTTAGGTAATTTATCATTAAGTTTGGTTAATTAATGTTAGTTAAGGTTAAGTAAAGTTTAGGTTAGGTTAAGTATGGTTAGGTTAGGTTAAGTATGGTTAGGTTAGGTTAAGCATGGTTAGGTTAGGCTAGGCGAAGTTGAGTAAAGTTAGGTTATATTATGATAGGTTAATTTAAGTTTAGTTTAGGTTGAGTTAGGTTAAGTTAAGTAAGTTTGGTAATTATTGACAATTAACCCGCTGTCGATTTTTCATTGAAAACGATTTTAAAAACTGCAATTTTACTGTGTTCTTTAGTGGACACTGTTGTAGTTTTGGCAAATTTGTTAAAAGGGGGGTTGAATTTATGGTTTTACACCAGTCTTTCTTTCACTGTTATTTATATGTATTTCGTAATGTTTAAACAATTCAAAGACTTTTTCTTCTATGATATTTCCACCGGAAATTAAGGATAAGCGAGATATTAATTTTTCAATATTATTAGATTTGGTCAGTCAAGTTTCTCGATGATTTGTTTACATCTGGCGGAAGAGGTGTGACCCCCTCACCCAGTGCTCCTCACCTCCGGCTTCGCTTCTTAATCTTAATGTGGTGTAGGAGTTTCTTGTTGGCTCTAGCGATAGGAGACTTATTATTGGGTAAAAGTTTTTTCTCTTAGCCAATGAACAATACGTGGGTGCGTCAGGAGCGGAGATTTTAATTTTCGGTACCGGATGTGGCTGAACAGGTGGAAGAGCTGTGCCGACATTGTGATAGAGATTATTTTGTGTCAATTGCAGAGTTTCATCAGAAAAATAGTGAGGCATTTCTTAATTAAGAAAACGCAGCGTGTTTGTCCAACGTGTAATAATCAGTGTACACTGCGTGAAGAACAACACATTTGGCGGTGTCACCAATTTTCATCAGCCGAACAGTAAGAAACGGAAGAGGTTCAACCCCGGTTACGTTAGGTTAGATTTTCTTGGTTGGTTGGTAATATAATTTGTTATTTATTCTAAAAAAGAAATCCAACTTCCGTTATGATTGTTGGGTGGGGGGAGGGGTGTATCTAAAAAAACACGCTATTTCCTGTGGAAATATTATAGAAGAAAAATTTCTTAGAATTGTCTAAACATTACGAAATACATATTAAAAACAGTGAGAGAAAGACCGGTGTATTACTATAAATTCACCAAATATAGTAAGGTTAGGTTAAGTTAGATTAACTTAAGTTAAGATTGAAAGTAAAGTTAGGTTAAGTAGAGTTAAGAGTAGGTTAAGCTAAGTTAAGTAAGTACAATTTAGGTTAGGTTAAGCTAAGCTTTACATAAACTAATTTTAGGTTATGTTAGGTTAAGCAAAGCTTAGATAAAATTAGATTAAATTAGGTTAGGTGAAGTGAAATTTGGATTAAGCTAAGTTAGGTTAAGGTTAATGGTAGTAAAGGAAACCGGGTCAGAGAGACAACTTTAATCATGAGGTTTTGACCTTGAAGGACTTTCTCAAAGGAGTTCCTTTGAGAAAGTCCTTCCTGGTGAAATGTCAGGAGTAACGCTTCTTTGACTCAGTGTTTCATTTGCTACCATATAACAATCTGTCCAAATGAATACGCTTCAAAGTTAGGTTAATTTAAGCAAAGATTAGGTTAAGTTAGGGATAGTTAAGTGTTAGGTTAAGTAAAGTTAGATTAAATTAGGTTAAGTAAAGTTAGGTGTTATAATTTAAGTAAAGTTAAGTTAGGTTATACTAGGGTACTGCTTTAAATATGCACTTCCAAATTTATAATTTGTTTCAGGGGTTTGAAAGTTTATTAAAAATCCACCAAGATAAAATTGAAAGTTACTTTGAAATAAACAAATAGTTAATAAAATTTATGAAACTAGTCCGATTTTATAAAGTGGGGATAAAATTAACATCCTGAGCCTTGCTTTACCTGGTAACAAACATTATTTTTTGTATAATTATAGCATGTGTATACTGTCACAGTTGACCCCTCAGCACAGAGAACAATGGCGGTGGTAACGTCAGGTGGTGGGGTAAATACAGTGCAGTTAGCGTTATTGGTTAGGTCGGGCTAGGTTAGGTTGGGTTAGGTTAGGTCGGACTAGGTTAGGTTGGGTTAGGTTAGGTTAGGTTAGGTTAGGTTGGGTTGGGTTGGGTTAGGTTAGGTTGGGTTAGGTTAGGTTAGGTTAGGTTAGGTTAGGTTACAATTTCTAGGTATAATTATGACTTAGGATATTGTTTATGGAGGTACAGCACTGTAGAGTTTGGCTTTCAGATGGAGGTGAGAGGTTGGGTTAGGTTAGGTTAGGTTAGGTTAGGTTAGGTTACAATTTCTAGGTATAATTATGACTTAGGATATTGTTTATGGAGGTACAGCACTGTAGAGTTTGGTTTTCAGATGAAGGTAAGGTTCATGTATTTGAGTTGCTATACATATGCAAATTTTTCAGGTGCATGAAGTTCATATGTATTTTTTCTATACTGTACCAGATGATGCGTGGAGTTTATTTTAAATGGAGTTAAAGTTCCTGTCCTTTATTCTGCACAACACAAATGCATTTTTTCACATGCAGATAAAACACATATGTATTTTAATACAAACTTTATTTTCAGATGATATATAATGTACATATGTAATTTTTATGTTTAAATGAAATGCAAATTTTATATCGGATGTAGGTAAGGTTCATATATTTATTTCAGTACACAGAAATGAAAAGTTTTTGGGAGCAGATAAAAATGTATACACTGTACATATACTGTATACATACAGTGTATACAATATGTATATTATTGCAGAACTTAGCTATGTACTTTTGTTTAGGTAAAGATCAGTAATATACCATACATGTCTTCTTGTTCAGGACCAATGCAAAGTTTTCTGTTTCATGTGAAGTTTGAGTCGATAGATACCGTACTTGTTTCTGAGAGATATATATTATTTTCAAGTGTAGGTAAGGACCTGTAGCGTAGTGTATGTGGCGCACGGTCTAAGCTCTCTTTGTGTGTGTCAATTCTCTTCGCACTTGTCAGGATGGAGGTGAGAAAGGAAAGAGGGCTATTGCTTGTAATGCTGGGTGGGAGGGCAGGGATTACGATTGGAAGTACTTTGGTGGTAATTTGGGGGAGGGAGGTGACTGGTTTAGAGGTGTGAGGTGAGCGGCGCTGCTGATTGACTGGGCGAAGACGGGAGAGGAGTTGTAGGGGAGAACAGGTCACTACAGAACCATATTACGTCTTATTGCAGCAAAAAAAAAAACAATTCGGTTCAGGATGAAGATAAAGTACTGGATACCGGTATGCTGTATATATCTCTTTCAGTGCAACACAATGCATGTTTTTTCACGTCTTGATAAAGATCATACATTTCCTCTGATGCAGCAGTTCAGGTAAATATGTTTTTATTACGGCGTAGCTCCTGTACGTTTTATATCAGATAGTGTTATATGAACATTATAAAAAGAGGACGTTCCCGAAGACATCCTGCACCCCCGCCCGGCACACACTTTGGTGCTATGTAACCTTGAAGCAGCCGTGACAATTAATTTTGCATATTTGCATAGCATTAATATATATATATATATATATATATATATATATATATATATATATATATATATATATATATACACACACCAGTATTGGTGTACTGTATTGCATTGTGTTTTTAATGTAGGCTAATATACAACATATATGGTATAGAAATATTAAAAAAAAAAGTTACCTTTGCTTAAGGCTGAACATCTTCATTCCCTTAGCTGCAGTCTTCTTCCCCCACTGTGTGTGTGACTTGATGTGCCCATGCATACTTTTTTGTAGATCGGATCTTTTTCAGTATTGGCTGATTGCTCTTTAGAAAGGTATACAAGTCACTGCAAGATGTTTCTCGGGAGTTGTACTGTACGGTCAGAATGCCTTTCATTGTTTCAACACTCAATTTGTTCCTTTCCTTTGTCCATTGACTTTGCATCAGTGAAAAAACTCTTTCTACATTTGCATTGTGAGATGATATAGCAAAGAAGAATTGTTCAATTCTTAGCAATTCTGAGTGGCATTCAATGTTCTTTGATTTTTCAAAGTATCTGGTCCACTTTTTATGTGTTGGCAGATTACTAAATTCTTCATCACTCTTGTAATTTTCCACAAACTGCTTCAGGTTACTAACTTGGTCAAAACACTTCACATCATTAACTTCTACCCTCTTATCAATCAAATATTTGACAGCTAAGTTGACAACACCTTACAGGCGTACAAGTGACTTATCAGCTGACGAAAACTGAACGAGATCTCTACTGTTTCCACCTTCCCTCTCTCAGTCTCTCTCTCTCCCGTCATTACAGTTTCATGTTTTTTTCCGTGGAGAAAATGATGGAAGCTGAAATTCCTGACTTTTGAAGAATTTTAAAAATTACTTCCGGATGAAGATTTCGAGACCTAAATGGAGGGCATGTCCGGGAAAATACGGACGTATGGCAACCCTAATATCAGGTCTTGACTCAAAATAGTGTGTTTTTATTCATTAAACCTTTTCTATGGACTCTAAAGGATGTCTTTCATCTCATTTCATTTTTCTCTCGATAATCCAAATGTTTTTTCTGGTACACACAAATGTAAGGTTTTCTCGTTTCAGCACCAATGAAAATACAGTACAGTTTATTATTGTCAGCCCAACACATGTAAATAACCTCCAACTAAAAAAAAAAATGCGATTCTTGGACATTAGTACGGTAATTTTCTAAAAGTAACACCATTTTTTTTTTCTTCAGATCAATACAAATAACAATGCAGTTTTTAGAATTGAAGAGTGAGCACAATGCATTCTAAGGCTCACTCTTGAAAGAAATAAAAATAAGTGAAGAATCCAAGTAGATGTTCTGTTCTTCCCGCGTACAATTAAGAATCGCGTCCTGTGGGTAACGTTACAGATCCTATAACTCCTCAAATGAATTAACACGATCCCTTGATAATCTTATTCCTTGAAATTAGTAAAAAAAATGACTCAAACAAGTGATTTTTCTTAGTGTGTATGTTATGGTGGTATGGTGAACTGGTGGTGTGGTGAGCTGGTGGTATGGTGTGTATGGTATGGTGAACTGGTGGTGTGGTGAGCTGGTGGTATGGTGTGTATGGTATGGTGAACTGGTGGTGTGGTGAGCTGGTGGTATGGTGTGTATGGTATGGTGAACTTGTGGTGTGGTGAGCTGGTGGTATGGTGTGTATGGTATGGTGAACTTGTGGTGTGGTGAGCTGGTGGTATGGTGTGTATGGTATAGTGAACTGGTGGTGGTGTGGTGACTGGTGGTATGGTGTGTATGGTATAGTGAACTGGTGGTGGTGGTAGGCTAATTGGTATAGTGTGTATGGTATAGTGAACTTATGGTGTAGTGAGCTAGTGGGATGGTGTGTATGGTATGGTGAACTGGTGGTGTGATGAGCTGGTGGTATAGTGTGTATGGTATGGTGAACTAGTGGTATGGTGTGTATGGTATAGCGAACTTATGGTGCAGTGAGCTGGTGGTATAGTGTGTATGGTATAGTGAACTTCTGGTGTAGTGAGCTGGTGGTATGGTGTGTATGGTATGGTGAACTGGTGGTATCGTGAGCTGGTGGTATGGTGTGTATGGTATAATTGAACTTATGGTGTAGTGAGCTGGTGGTATAGTGTATGGTATAGTGAACTTATGATTATGTGAAGTGAGCTGGTGGTATAGTGAGTATGGTATGGTGAACTAGTGGTACATGGTGTGTGTATGGTATAGTGAACTTATGGTGTAGTGAGCTAGAGGTGGTATAGTGTATGGTATAGTGAACTTATGGTGTAGTGAGCTGGTGGTATAATGAGTATGGTATGGTGAACTAGTGAGCTATGGTGTGTATGTATAGTGAACTTATGGTGTAGTGAGCTGGTGGTATAGTGTATGGTATAGTGAACTTGTAGTTAGTGAGCTTATTGGTATAGTAGTGAGTATGGTACGGGTGAACTAATTGGTATGGTGTGTATGGTATAGTGAACTTATGGTGTAGTGAGCTGGCGGTATGGTGTGTATGGTATATTGAACTTATGGTGTAGTGAGCTGGTGGGATGGTGTGTATGGTATGGTGAACTGGTGGTGTGAGCTGGTGGTATAGTGAACTGGTGGTGTGGGTGAGCTGGTGGTATGGTGTGTGTATGAGTATGGTGAACTAGTGGTATGGTGTGTATGGTATAGTGAACTTATGATTGTAGTGAGCTGGTGGGATGGTGTGTATGGTATGGTGAACTGGTGATGTGGTGGCAGGCTGGTGGTATGGTGTGTATGGTATAGTGAACTTATGGTGTAGTAGGCTGATGAGCATGGTGTGTATGGTATAGTAGACTTATGGTGTAGTGAGCTAGTGGTATGGTGTGTATGGTATAAGTGAACTTATGGTGTAGTATGAGCTGGTGGGATGGTGTGTATGGTATAGTGAACTTATGGTGTAGTGAGCTGGTGGTATAGTGTATGGTATAGTGAACTTATGGTGTAGTGAGCTGGTGGTATGGTGTGTATGGTATAGTGAACTTATGGTGTAGTGAGCTGGTGGTATAGTGTATGGTATAGTGAACTTATGGTGTAGTGAGCTGGTGGTATGGTGTGTATGGTATAGTGAACTTATGGTGTAGTGAGCTAGTGGGATGGTGTGTATGGTATGGTGAACTGGTGGTGTGATGAGCTGGTGGTATAGTGTGTATGGTATGGTGAACTAGTGGTATGGTGTGTATGGTATAGCGAACTTATGGTGCAGTGAGCTGGTGGTATAGTGTGTATGGTATAGTGAACTTCTGGTGTAGTGAGCTGGTGGTATGGTGTGTATGGTAT
>NW_024740162.1:0-1188 GCF_018991925.1 Homarus americanus | reverse complement strand
ATATATATTTCATGTAAATCACAATGAAAACGTGGATAAGATAAATCTGATAAAATCACACAGGAAAATGGAAACAACGAGTGCCTCCGTTGTTTCCATTTTTCCGATATTATCAAGATATATATATATATATATATATATATATATATATATATATATATATATATATATATATATATATATATATATATAATAAAAGGAAAAGAAAACACAGTTAAGCTTTCGTGTAATTCACCCTGAAGATGTGAATTACACAGTGTGTGACTTCATATCACCTACAGTATTTACTTGCGTGTATATATATATATATATATATATATATATATATATATATATTTCAATGGGTTTTTGGGTAATTGGTTCCAGCTCACCGAAAATTGCCTAAATTCAACAAAAATGGTAGAAAAGTTCACTTACTTTGAGGTGTGTATAGAAGGCTCCTGGATGATGATGATGGGAATGAGAAGGGTGGAGGAGAAGGAAGAAGAGAAGGCATTGGGGTAGAAGAGAAGTCACCCCATGGCACCATTTCACCCATAAAATTTTTAGTTCTTTGGGTATTTCAAGATTATTTTCTTTAAATCAACACTGCACTGCATTATATATTGTCAATATGTAAAATATACTTCAAAATGACCAATAATTTGCTTGGAAACACAGTAAAAGCTTAGTTGAAGAGAGTCTCAAGCAAGATGTTACCTCCAGTGAAAACAGAGAGACTAACGCCTGTTTGCTGTGTTAAGAGCTGGATGCCCGCATTAAACTAGTCACTTTACCATTATGTTCAATAATTGTTAAATGAGTAAAAAATTTAATATTAAACATTTAAAATTATTGAAAAGTATAAACTTTTGATATTTACTAAAATAGTAAGATTTAAGCCCTAGAACCGATTAATGTATATGACTGATACCAAAGCTGGTTGCCCAGTCAGTAAGCGAAAACATGTTGAGGTCGATTTAAGAAATTGCTAACCGAATTTTTGTTCGGTAACCCAATTGAAGATTCTTATGGAAGGCAGTGTTAACTGTGTATATATATATATATATATAATATATATATATATATAATATATATATATATATATATATATATATATATATATATATATATATATATATATATATATATATATATATATATATATATATATATATATATATATATATATATATATATAACCTAATG
>NW_024740161.1:0-19712 GCF_018991925.1 Homarus americanus | reverse complement strand
CTCACCCCACCAGGATTTGAACCCACGATCTTAAATTGTGACCGGGAGAAGTGCCTCTGGGCCACAAGGACAATAAACAGTCCTAGACTCTGCTATATTTCACACAAAGCCTGTTCAGCAGGCTTATGGCGCCGTGAACCTCTAATGGGGGACCCATTGCCTTAGGTGATCAGAGCAACATTTACGAATGCTGACGACCACGAGATCCTTATATATATTTCAGCCGCCGCGGACTACCATATAATCAACACCTCTTACGGTTTGAACCTACGATCTTATAATTGTGACCGGGGACGCTACCTCTGGGCCACCAGGACAATAAAAAGCATTCCTGGACTCTGCTATATTTCACCAGCCTGTTCAACGTGCTTATGGCTGTGAACCTACTTAGGGACCCACCCTTGCCGTTTAGGTGATTAGAGCAACGTTTTACCAAATCGACGAAGCAATGACGATCCATATATATTTCATTAGCCCAATAAATCACTTGGACTTCTACATATAATCAACACCTCACCCTCAGGATTCAAACCCGATCTTATAATTGCTTGACGAGAACTCCTCTGTTACCCAGGACACTAAAAGCATTCCAGACTCTGCTATGTTTCACACAAAGCATGTTCAGCGGCATATGGCATGGCGAACCTCTAATAGAGACCACCCGTGCTGCAGGTGATCAGGCATTTTGCCAAATCACGGCTTCGAAACCGGAGATATATATTTCATCCTTGACAAATCACGATTTCATAATCAACACCTCACCCTACCAGGATTCGAACCCGATCTTATAGTATGGGCGGGTATGCTACCTCTGAGCCCCATGATAATATAAAAGCGTTCCTAGACTCTACTACTGCTACACAAAAGCCTGTTCACTTGAGCGCGTAGACTCTAATGGGGACCAGTGCTGCTTGGTGATCAGACCAACATTTGCAAATCTTGACCGGAAACAAGAAGGATCCATATATATATTTCATTTATTCAATAAAGCGCAGCGGACTTCTCATTTAATCAACACACCTCCCCACAGGATTTGAGCGATCTTATAATTGTGACCGGGGAATGCTACCTCTGGGCCTGGGACAATAAAAGCAGTCTAGACTCTGCTATATTTCACTAAAGCCTGTTCAGCGAGCTTGTGCGCCGTGAACCTCTGATGGGGACCACCCATGCCGCTTAGTGATCAGGCAACGTTTTGCAAATGCGACGAAACCACGAGGATCCATATATATTTCATTGGCAATAAAGCAGACTTTTCCATAATCACACCTCACCCCACCAGGTTCAGACCCACGATCTTCTAATTTGTGGCTGAGGAATGCCTCTGGGCCACCAGGACACTAAAAGCATTCCTAGACTCTGCTATATTTCACACAAAGCCTGTTCAACTGAGCTTGTTGCCGTGAACCTCTAATGGGGACCACCTGTGCTGCTGGTGATCAGACATCGTTTTTCTTGTGGCTTCGAAACCGAGGATCCTATATATTTCATTAGCTGAGGCCGCGGCGACTTACATATAATCAGCACCTCACCTGCCAGGATTTGAACCCACAATCTTATACTTGTGACCGGGGCGTTTACCTCTGGGCCACCATGACAATAAAAGCAGTCTAGACTCTCTATATTTTCACAAAGCCTGTTCAACGAGCTTATGGCGCCGTGAACCTCTAATGGGGACCACCATTTTGCGGTGATCAGGAGCCAATGTTTTAATCTTGGCTGAAACAGATCCATATATATTTCATTAGACCAGCAATGCGCGGACTTCTCATGTAATCAACACCTCACTTACCATGATTTGAACCAACGATCTTATAATTGTGACCGGGGAGCTACCGCTGGTACAGGACAATAAAGCAGTCCTAGACTCTGCTATATTTCACAAAGCCTGTTCAATGAGCTTATGGCGCCGTGAACTAATGGGGACCACCCATGCCGTTTAGGTGATTAGAGCAACGTTTTACCAAATAAACGGCTCGAGGATCATATATATTTCATTAGCCCAATAAAGCGCTCACTTCTTCGTCTAATCAACAACACACCCCACCAGGATTGAACCAGATCTTCTAATTGTGACCGGGGAACGCTACCTCTGGGCACCAGGACACAAACAGTCCTAGACTCTGCTACACAAGCCTGTCTTGTGAGCTTATGGCGCCATGAACCTCTAATGGGACCACCAGTGCAGCTTAGGTGATCAGACCAACGTTTTACTAAATGCGGCTGAAAACAGAAGGATCCATATATATTTCATTGGCCAATAAAGCGCGGACTTCTACATATAATCACTCCTCACACAGGGTTCAACCCACGATCTTATAATTGTGACCGGGGTATGCTACCTCTGGGCCACCACGACAATAAAGCAGTTCTAGACTCTACTATATTTCACACAAAGCCTGTTCATCGAGCTTATGGCGCTATGAACCTCTATAGGGACCACCCGTGCAGCTTAGTGATCAGAGCAACGTTTAACCATCACGGCTCGAAACCGAGGATCCATAAATATTTCATTAGCCAATAAAGTACGCAGACTTCTGCATATAATCAAAGCCTCACCCACCAGGATTTGAAGCCGGGATCTTATAATTGTGACCGGGGGAACTACCTCTGGGCCACCAGGACAAGAAAAGCAGTCCTAGACTCTACTATATTTCACACAGCCTGTTCAACGACCTTATGGCGCCATGAACCTCTAATAGGGACCACCAGTGCGCTTAGGTGATCAGAGCAACGTTTTTGCAATCCGGTTTCCGAAACCACGAGGATCATATATATTTCATTAGCCCCATAAAGCACGTGGACTTTTACATATAATCAACACCTCACCCCACGGGGTGAACCCACAATCTTATAATTGTGACGGGGCCTTCTCCTGGGCCACCAGGACAATAAGCAGTCCTAGACTCTGCTATATTTCACATTATATATATTTTGAAAGCCCAATTAAGCCTTGACTTCTTCATATAATCAACCTCACCAGGGATTCGAACCCGATCTTCTAATTGCGACGGGAACGCTACCTTTGGGCCTGGGACAATAAGCAGTCTAGACTCTGTGTTTTCACACAAAGCCTGTTCAGCGGCTTTATGGCCGTGAGACCTCTAATGGGGACCACCGTGCTGTTAAGTGATCAGGGCAATGTTTACCGAATCGGTGGCTTCACAGGAGATCATATATGTTCATTAACCTTGTGCAGCGGACTTTACGATATAATCAACACCTCTGCCCACCAGGATTTGAACCCAATCTTATAATTGTGACGGGGGATGTAACTCTGTGTTACCAGGACAATAAAAGCAGTCTTAATTCTGCTATATTTCACATAGCCTGTTCAACAGGTTAGCTGGCGTGAAACTCTAATGGGCACCACCATTGCTGTAGGTGATCAGACCAGCATTTTACCAATGCGGCTTCGAAACAAGAAGGATCCTTATATATTTCGTTAGACCATTAAACCGTGGACTACCATTCAACACCTCCTTACAGGATTTGAACCCAAGATCTTGTCTAACTTGACCGGGATCGCCTCAGCTCCGCAGGGGCTGAGCATTCCTAGACTCTATATTTCACAGAAGCCTGTTCAACGAGGCTTGCTGGCGCTTGAGCCTCTAATGGGGACCACCCATGCAGCAGGTGATCAGAGCAACGTTTTATAATATGGCTTCAGGCAGGGTCATATTTTATTGGCCCAATAAAGCCGTAGACTTCCTGCTTCAACACCTCTTACCCATGAACCCACGATCATAATTGGCAGCCGGGAACGCTCTCTTAACCTGGGAGCCAAAAGCATTCCTAGACTCTCCTGTATTTCCTGAAAGCCTGTTCAACGGCTTATGGCGCCGTGGACCTCTAATGGGGACTACCGTGCAGGTGATCAGGCTGCGTTTTTACCGTGCGAAAGCTAAGGCGAGGATCATATGTTTCATTAGCCCAATAAAGCTCGCGGACTTCTACATATAATCAACACCTCACCTTACAGGTTTGGACGCCTGATCTTGCATAATTGTGACGGGGGGAATGCTACCTCCTGGGTACAGGACAATAAAGCAGTCCTAGACTCTGCTATGTTTCACACAAAGCCTGTTCAACGAGCTTATGGCGCGTGAACCTCTAATGGGACCACCTGTGCCGTTAGGTGATCAGAGCAACGTTTGCAAATGAAGCTTAAACACAGGATCTGTTTTATTCCGTAATTAAGAACATGGACTGTATATAGTAACACCTCACCCACTGGTTCGAGGCACGATCTTCTTTGCGACAGGAACGCTGCCTCTGGGCACAGGACACTAAAGCATTCCTAGACTCTGCTATATTTTGCAGGCTGTTCAGCATATGGCTTGTGAATATATTGGGAATTGCCCGTTGCTTTTGGGTGATGAGCAACGTTTTTACCAAATGGGCTTCGAAATAAGGAGGATATAAATGTTATTGGCCCAATAAAAGCGTGGACTTCTACATATAATCAACACCTCTTGCAAGTTTGAACTGATCTTATAGTTGTGAGCGAGAACGCTACCTCTGGTACCAGGGACAATAAAACAGTCCTGGAATATGGTATATTTGCACTGAGGCCTGTTCAGAGTTTGGCGTTAACCTCTATTGGGGCCGCCCATTACGCTTGGGTGATCAGAGCAGCGTTTTAAATCGATTAGAAACGAGGATCATATACTTTAGCCAATAAAGCGCGGACTTCTACATATAATCAACACCTCACCCCACAGGATTCAAACCTTCGATCTTTATATTTGTGACGGGTATTTTATCTCTGGGCCTGGACAATAATGATCTTGGACTCTGCTATATTTCACACAAGGCTGTTACGGCATTTTTGGCTCATGACTCAATAGGCCACTATTGCTTAGGTGATCAGGGCAACATTTTGCAAGTCCGGCTTGGAAACACGAGGATCCATATATATTTCGTAGCCAATAAATCTCGGAATTCTACATATATCATTTCCTCACCCTGCAGGTTGAAGCCGAGATTTTATAATTTGACGGGTGTATGCTACTCTGAGGCCTGGGACGGTAAGCAGTCCTTGACTCTCTATATTTCCAATGGCTTTCATTTGACGACCTTGGCACCATGAGACCTCTAATGGGGACCACCGTGCGCTTAGGTGATCAGGGCAGCGTTTGCAAATCTGGCTGAGCGAGGATCAATTATATTTCGTTGCCGTAGTGTCTGGGACTTCATATAATCAACACCTCACGCAGGTTTGAACCCACGATCTTATAGTTGTGACGGGGAACGCAACATCTGGCCCAGGACACTAAAAGCTTCCTGAGCTCTGCTATGTTTCACACTGGCCTGTTCAGCGGGCTTATGGCGCCGTAGACCTCTAATGGGGACCCCCGTGCACGCCAGGTGATCCAGAGCAACGTTTTGCAAATGTGGCTTGAAGCAGGGATCCATATATATTTCGGTAATGCATTAATGCCTTGACTTCTACCTTATAATCAACACCTCACCCCCACCAGGATTTGAACCAACAATCTTACAGGCATGACCGGGGACTACCTCTGGGCCACCAGGACAATAAATGATCCTAGACTCTGCTATATTTCACAAAGCCTGTTCAGGCTTATGGCGCAGTGAACCTCCTGTCGGGGACCTTGCGCTTAAGTGATCAGGGGCGACGTTTGCAAATCTGACACGAAACACGAGGATCCGCAAAACCTGGCGGACTTCTCGCCGTAATCAACACCTCACCCCGAGGATTTGAACCCACAATCTTATAATTGTGACCGAGACCTTAACTCTGGGCCTGGGACAATAAAAGCAGTCTAGACTCTGTATATTTCACATAGCCTGTTCAACAGGCATGGCGCCGTGAAACTCTAATGGGGACCACCGTACTGCTTAGGTGATCAGATGACATTTACAATGCTGCTTGAAACAAGAGGATCCACCATATTTCCATTTTGCTAATATAAGGCGTGGACACCATTTAGTCAACACCTCACCCCCTGGGATTTGAACCCACGATCTTATAGCTTTAGCGGCCGGGGAGCGCTACCTCTGGGCCACCAGGACAATAAAAGCAGTCCTAGACTCTGCTATGTTCACACAAAGCCTGTTCAACGAGCTTGGCGCCATGAACCTCTGATGGGGACACCATGCCGCTTAGGTAATCGGGCAACGTTTGCAAATCTGACGAAGCCACGAGGATCCATATATGGCACCCATTGGCCAATAAAGCATGGGCTTCTTCATATAATCAACCTCACCCCACAGGATTCCGACCGATCTTCCTAGTACTTGGCCAGAGACACTTCTCTGGCTCTGGAGACTAAAAAGCATTCCTAGACTCTCCTATATTTCACAAAGCCTATTCAACGAGCTTATGGCGCCGTGAACCTCTAATGGGGACCGTGCCCAGAGTGATCAGGCAACGTTTTACCAATCTGGCCCCGAAACCCGAGATCTATACTATATTTTCGTGGCCCAATAAAGCACGCAGACTTCTACATATAGTCTTCCTCACCCACCAGCGCAGACCACGATCTTATAGGTGACGGTGAATGCTGCCTCTGAGCCTGGGACAATAAACGAATCCTAGACTCTGCTATGTTTCACACAAAGACATTCCGCAGGCTTTGGCATAATGAACCTCTATTGAGACCACCCGTGCCATGGGTTGATCAGGCAACGTTTTCCAAATGGGCTTCGAAACCGGTCATATATATTTCATAAGCCCAATTAAGGTACGTGGACTTTATAATCACCTCACACAGGTTCGAACCCGGTCTTCTAATTGCGGGGCAGGGGAACGCTGCCTCTTGGCCACCGGGCAATAAAAGCGGTCTTAGACTCTGCTATATTTCACAAAGCCTGTTCAACGGGCTTGTAGCGTGAACCTCTAATGGGGACCACCGTTCTGTAAGTGATCAGGCGTTTTAAATCTGGCTTCGAAACCGAGGATCCGTATATGTTTCATTAACCCAATAACGCGGTACATATAATAAACACCTCACTCGAGGTTGAACCTGATCTTATAATTGTGACGAGGGGCTTAACTCTGGGCCACTGGGACAATAAAAGCAGTCCTAGACTCTGCTTCTCAACTGTGCTGTTCAACGAGCTTGTGGGCAGTGAAACTCTAATGGGGCACCACCGTTAGGTGAGTCAGACCAACATTTACCAAATGCGGCTTAAAACAAGAGGATCCGTTATATTTCATTAGCGCAATAAGCGGACTTCTACATTTAATCAACACCTCACCCCACGGATTTGAACCCACGATCTTATAATTGTGACCGGGGAACGCTACCTCTGGGCCACCAGGACAATAAAGCAGTCCTAGACTCTGCTATATTTTCACACAAGCCTGTTCAGCGAGCTTATGGCCTTGTGAACCTCGATGGGGACCACCCATGCGCTTAGGTGATCGGGCAACGTTTAGCAAATAAACCGACCCGAGGAATCCATATATATTTCATTAGCCCAATAAAACCTGGCGGACTTCTTCATATAATCAACACCTCACCCCACCAGTTCGAACCCACGATCTTCTAATTATGACGGGAACGCTACCTCTGGCTCGCGAGGAGACTAAAAGCATTCCTAGACTCCTATATTTCACACAAAGCCTGTTCAACGAGGTCATGGCGCGTAAACCTCTAATAGGGTTCCGTGCCGCCTGGTGATCAGAGCAACGTTTCGTCGGCTTCGAAACCGAGGATCCATATGTTTTCATTAGCCCAATAAAGCGCACGAGACTTCTACATATAATCAACACACCTCACCTGGCATTTGACCGATCTTATAATTGTGACCGGGGAATGCTACCTCTGAGCCACCAGGACAATAGAAGTCTAGACTCTGCTATGTTTCACACAAAGCCTGTTCAACGAGCTTATAGCGCCGTGAACCTCTAATGGACCACCGTGCCGCCCAGGTGATCAGGCAACGCTTTTCAGTGCTGACTTCGACACGAGATCCATATATTTCATTAGCCCAATAAAGCCGCGGACTTCTACATATAATAACACCTCCCTGGTTTGAACCCACGATCTTATAATTGTGACCGGGAATGCTGCCTCTGGGCCACCAGCACACTAAAACAGTTCTAGACTCTGCTATATTTCACACAAAGACTGTTTCAGCGAGCTTTTGGCGCGTTGAACCTCTAATGGGGACCACCGTGCCATAGGTTGATCAAAGCAACGTTTTGCAAATGAAGCTTTGAAACGAGGATCCATATATATTTCATTAGCCCAATTAAACTGCGGACTTCTTCATATAATCACACCTCACCCCACCAGGATTCGAACCCGATCTTCTAATTGCGACTGGGCACTACCTCTGGGCCACCAGGACAATAAAAGCAGTCCTTGAACTCTGCTATTTTCACACAAAGCCTGTTCAGACTTTATGTCGCCGTGAACTCTCTAGGGACCACCCGTTGCCGCTTAAGTGATCAGGGCAACGTTTTCCAAATCTGGCTTCGAAACACGAGGATCCATATATATTTCATTAACCCAATAAAAGCCGCGGACTTCTACATATAATCAACACCTCCCCCACAGGATTTGAACCCACAATCTTGTAATTTTGACGGGGACATGTCTCTGGGCCACCAGGACAATAAAAGCAGTCCTGGAGCTCTGTCTTCCATAGCCTGTTCAACGAGCTTATGGGCATGAAACTCTAATGAGGGACCACCCGTGCTGCTTATGTGATCAGACCAACATTTTGCAAATGCGACGCTAGAACAAGAGGATCCATATATATTTCATTGGCCAATAGAAGCGTGGACTTCTTCATCAACACCTCTCCACTGGGATTCAGACGATCTTCTTAGTATGACCAGGGAACGCTACCTCTGTGGCTCGCAGGAGACTAAAAGCATTCTAGACTCTCCTATATTCACAAAGCCTGTTCAACGAATATGGCGCCGTGAACCTCTAATAGGGACCGCCGTGCAGCATATTGATCAAAGCAGCGTTTTGCAAATCTTTGACGAACCCGAGGATCCATATATTTTCATTAGCCCAAAAAATGAATATATAATCAACACCTCACCCACCAGCATTTTAGACCCACGATCTTATAATTGTGACCGGGGGAATGCTACTCTAGACCTGGGACAATAAAAGCAGTCCTAGACTCTGCTATGTTTCACAAACTGTTCAACGAGCTTATGGTGAAGATTCTAATGGGGACCACCGTGCAGCCAGTTGATCAGAGCAACGTTATGGTGATCCAGAGCAACGTTTGACCAAATGAAGCTTCGAAACCACGAGGATCCATATATATTTCATTAGCCTAATTAAACGCAGCGGACTTCTTCATATAATCCAACACCTCACCTGGGATTGAACACCACGATCTTCTAATTGCGACGAGAACGCTACCTCTGGGCCACCAGGACACTAAAGCATTCCTAGACTCTGCTATATTTCACACAAAGGCCTGTTCAACTTGCTTATGGCACGTGAACCTCTAATGGGAACACCGTGCAGCAAATTAATCGACAACGTTTAAATGCGGCGAAACAGGAGGATCTATAAATATTTCATTAACTGGCCCAATAAGCCGCGTGGACTTCTACATATAATCAACACCTCACCACCAGGATTTGAACCCACGATCTTATAATTGTGACCGGGGAACGCTACCTCTGAGCCACCAGGACAATAAAAGCAGTCCCTGAACTCTGGTATATTTCACACAAAGCCTGTTCAACGAGCTTATGGCGCCGTGAACTCAGCTGGGGACCACCCGTACGCTTAGGTGATCAGAGCAACGTTTTGCAAATCAGCTTCGAAACAGAGGATCCATATATATTTCATTAGCCCAATAAAACCTGGACTTCTACATATAATCAACACCTCACCCCACCAGGATTCAAACCCACGATCTTATAATTGTGACCGGGGAATGTATCTCTGGGCCTAAGGACAATAAAAGCAGTCTTAGACTCTACTATATTTCACACAAAGACTGTTCAACGACCTTATATATGAACCTCTAATGGAGACCACCCATGCCGCTTAGGTGATCAGAGCAACATTTTGCAAATCCGGCTTGGAAACCGCGAGATATATATATTTCGTGGCCAATAAATCACTCGGACTTCTACATATAATCAACACCTCACCCTACCGGGATTCAAACCCACGATCTTATAATTGTGACCCGGGTATGCTACCTCTGGGCCTGGGACAATAAAAGCAGTCTAGACTCTACTATATTTCACAAAGCCTGTCAACGACCTTATGGCTCGCCAGACCTCTAATGGGGACCACCGTGCGCTTAGGTGATGGAGCAACGTTTTGCAAATCTGGCTTCGAAACACGAGGATCATGTATATTTCATTAGCCCAATAAAAGCATCGGACTTCTACATATAATCAACACCTCACCGCAAGATTTAGACACGATCTTATAAGGTAGCGACCGGGGAGCGCTACATCAGCCCACCAGGACACTAAAAAGCATTCCTGGACTCTGCTATATTTCACACAAAAGCCTGTTCAACGGCTTATGGCGCGTGAACCTCTAATAGGGACCCCGTGCCGCTTAGGTGATCAGAGCAACGTTTTTACCAAATGTGGCGAAACCGAGGATCCATATATATTTCATTAGACCATTAATGCAGCGGACTTCTACATATAATCAACACCTCACCAGGATTTGAACCCACGATCTTATAATTATGAGCGGGGAGCGCTACAGCTGGGCCACCAGGACAATAAAAGCAGTCCTAGACTCTGCTATATTTCACACAAAGCCTGTTCAGGCTTATAGGCGCCGTGAACCTCTAATAGAACCACCCGTGCAGCTTAGGTGATCAGAGCAACATTTACCAAATCCGGCTTGGAAAGGCTTGAGGATCCTCCTTATTTCATTAGCCCAATAAATCACTCGGACTTCTACATATAATCAACATCTCACCCTATCAGGATTTCACCCACGATCTTATAATTGTGGCGGGGTATGCTACCTCTGGGCCACCAGGACAATAAACAGTCTAGACTCTACTATATTTCACACAAAGCCTGTTCAAACCTTATGGCACCACAGACCTCTAATGGGGACCTGCCGTGCCCTTAGGTGATCAGGGCAACGTTTTACCAAATCTGGCTTCGAAACCACGAGGATCCATATATATTTCATTAGCCCAATAAAACCTGGACTACATATAATCAACACACCTCACCCCACCAGGATTTGAACCCACGATCTTATAATTGTGACCACGGGTATGCTACCTCTGGGCCACCAGGACAATAAAAGCAGTCCTAGACTCTACTATATTTCACACAAAAGCCTGTTCAACGAGCTTATGGCATAGTGAACCTCTAATGAAGACCACCCATGCGCTTCGTGATCAGAGCAACGTTTTAACAAATGCGGCTTCGAAACACGAGGATCCATATATATTTCATTGGCCCAATAAAGAATGCAGACTTCATAAGGTAACACCTCACCCCACCAGGATTCGAACCAAGATCTTCCAATTGTGACCCGAGAGACGCTACCTCTGGCCCACCAGGACACAAAAAAGCGTTCTAGACTCAGCTATATTTCACACAAAGCCTGTTCAACGAGCCTTGGCGCCGTGAAACTCTAATGGGCACCACCGTGCCGCTGTTGATCAGACCAACATTTGCTGTCTTGACCCGAAACAAGAGGATCCATATATATATTTCATTAGACCATTAAAGCTGGACTTCTACATTTAATCAACACCTCACCCCAGGATTTGAACCTGATCTTATAATTGTGACGGGGAGCGCCTCTGGCTCTGGGAGGCTAAGCATTCTTGGACTCTCCTGTATTTCACGTAAGCCTGTTCAGCGAGCTTGTGGTGACGTGAACCTCTAATGGGGACCACCGTGCGCTTAGGTGATCAGAGCAACGTTTTTGCGTGCGGCGAGAGCGGATCCATATATTTTCATTAGCCTAATAAAGCATGAACTACATATAATCATTTTACCCACCAGCATTTGGACCCGATCTTATAATTGTGACGGGGCGTTACCTCTGGCTCACCAGGGAAACTAAAGCATTCCTTAGACTCTCCTATGTTTCACACAAAGCCTGTTCAAGCGAGCTTGTGGCGCGTGAACCTCCTAATGAGGACCACCCGTGCGCAGGTGATCAGGCAGTTTTAATCGACTTCGAAACCGAGATCCATATATTTTTCGTGGCCAATAAGCACGCAGACTTCTACATAATCAGCACACTGTACAGGATTTGAACCCACGAACTTGTAATTGTGCCGGGAATGTACCTCTGGGCCTGGACAATAAAAAGCAGTCCTAGACTCTGCTATGTTTCACATGGCCTGTTCAGCGGGCTTATGGCGCCGTGAACCTCTTATTGGGACCACCTGTGCCATTAGGTTATCGGTAACGTTCTGCCAAATGAAGCTTGTACGAGGGATCCATATATGTTCATTGGCCCAATTAAGCCTGGCGGACTTCTTCAGTTATAATCAGCACCTCTCTCACTAGGTTCGGACACGCGATCTTCTTATTGGGCAGGGCCTCTGGGTACGGGACGCTAAAGCATTCTAGACTCTGCTATATTTCACAAAGCCTGTTCAAGTTGCATGGCACCGTTGAACCTCTAATGGGGATTTCCCGTGCTGTTTTGGGTGATCAGGCAGCGTTTTTCAAATGCGGCTTCGAAACAGGAGGTCCATAAATATTTCGATTAGCCCAATAAAGCCGTGGACTACGCTATAATCAACACCTCACACCAGGATTTTGAATACGATCTTATAATTTGTGACGGGAACGCTACCTCTGGGCCACAGGACAATGGCGGTCTGGACTCTGTTATATTTGCACAAAGCCTGTTCAGCGGCTTGTGGACGTTAACTCTAATGGGGACCACCGTGCGCTTAGGTGATCAGGCAACGTTTTTCAAATCGGCGAAACAGAGGATCCATATATGTTCGTTTGCCCAATAAAGGCGCGGACTTCTAGTATTCAACACCTCACCCCGCAGGATTCAAGCCCACGATCTTATAATTGTGACGGTGTATGCTATCTCTGGGCCTGGAGGTTAATAAAGCAGTCTTAGACTCTACTATATTTCACAAAGACTGTTCAACATTGTATGGGATGTGAACCTCTGTGGAATACCCATGCAGCTTGGGTTGATCAGGCAACATTTTGCTAATCCGGCAAACACGAGATCCGTTATGTTTCATTAGTCAATATCACTAGGACTTCTACATATAATCAGCACCTCACCCTACCTGGATTCCCATTGATTTTATAATTGTTAAGGGTATGCTACCTCTGTGGCTGGGACAATAAAGCAGTCTGGACTCTACTATATTTCACAAAGCCTGTTCAGCGACCTTGTAACAGCCAGACCTCTAATGGGGACCGCATTGTGCCATTGATGAGGGCAGCGTTTTACCGTGTGGCTTCGGAGCCGAGGATCATATATATATTTCATTAGACCATTATTGTCACTGGCGGACTTTACTTATAATCAACACCTCACCCCACCAGGTTTGAGACCAGCAATCTTATAATTGTGACCGAGGGGCTCTCCTCTGGGCCACCAGGACAATAAAAATGATTCTAGACTCTGCTATATTCACAAGCCTGTTCGATGAGAGCATGGCGCCGTGGACCTCTAATGGTTGTTTTGCAGCAAGTGATCAGGGCAGCGTTTTTCCCAAATCTGGCGAAACGAGGATCATATATGTTTCGTTCTTAATAAAGTAGCTGATTTCTACATATAATCAACACCTCACCCCGAGTTGAACCCACAATCTTATAATTGTGTTGGGGCGTATCCTGGGCCACCAGGACAATATGATCTAGACTCTGTATTTTCACATAGCCTGTTCAACATTATCGTGAAACTCTTATTGGGACCAACCGTGCTTAGGTGGTCAGACCAGCATTTTACCGTCTGACCCGGAAACAAGAGGATCATATATATTTCATTTGCCCAATAAGGACGTGGACTACATTTTAATCAACACTTAGGATTTGAGCCGATCTTATAACTGTGACCGGGGGCTACCTCTGGGCCACCAGGACAGTGATCCTAGACTCTGCTATATTTCCTAAGCCTGTTCAGCGAGCTTAGGCGCCGTGAACTTTCTGATGGGGGCCACCCATGCAGCTTAGGTGATGGGAGCAACGTTTTTGCAAATTTTGTGGCTTAAGCCTTTGAGATCCGTATATATTTCATTAGCCAATAAAGCATCTTGGACTTCTTCGTATAATCAACACCTCACCCACAGGATTCAGACACGATCTTCTAGTTATGAGCCGGGGAGCGCTACTGCTCTGAGGAGATTAAGCATTCTAGACTCTCCTTATATTCACAAAGCCTGTTGATGGCTTATGGCGCCGTGAACCTCTAATGGGACCACCGTTATCAGGTGATTGAACAACGTTTAAATGCGGCTTCGAAACGAGATCTATATTTTTTCGTGTAGCCCAATAAAGCCGCGAACTTCTACATATAATCATTTACCTCACCCACCAGCATTTTGACCCACGATCTTATAATTGTGACGTGCCTCTGGGCCACCAGGACAATAAATCAGTCCTGGGCTCTGCTGTGTTTCAAAGGAGCTGTTCAGCAGGCTTTTTGGCGCCAGGCCTCTAATGGACCACCGTGCCGTAGGTGATCAGGCAACGTTTTGCAAATGGGCTTGAAACCACGGATCCATATATATTTCATGAAGCCCAGGATTAATCGCGGACTTCTTTATAATCAACACCTCTCCACCAGGTTGAACGATCTTTAATTGCGACCGGGGAACCTCTGGGCCACCAGGACAATAAAGCAGTCTGGACTCTGCTATATTTCAAAGCCTTTTCAGCGAGCTTTGGAGCGTGAACCTCTAATAGGGACCACCGTGCTGCTTAAGTGATCAGGGCAACGTTTTGCAAATCTGGCTTCGAAACACGAGGATCATATATATTTTCATTAACCTAATAGCTGTAGGGACTTCTACATATAATCAACACCTCCTTACCAGGATTTGAACCACAATCTTTTAATTGTGATGAGGGACTCTGGGCCTGGGTTAATAAAGCAGTTCTGGACTCTGCTATATTTCACAGTGGCCTGTTCAACGGGGGCTTTGGCGTGAAACCCACGATCTTATAATTGTGACCGAGAACACCTCTGGCCACCAGGACACTAAAGCATTCCTAGACTCTGCTATATTTCACACAAAGCCTGTTCAACGAGCTTATGGCGCGTTGAACCTCTAATAGGGACCCGTGCGCTTAGGTGATCAGGCAACGTTTTACCAATCACGACTGAAACCCGAGGATCCATATATATTTCATTAGCCCATAAATGCGCAGACTTCTACATATAATCACCTCCTCACCCACAGGATTTTGAACCCACAATCTTATAATTGTGACCGGAGGGAATGCTACCTCTGGCTCACCAGAGACTAGCAGTCCTTAAACTCTGTTATATTTCACAGGCCTGTTCAGCAGGCTTGTGGCGCGTGAACCTCTAATAGGACCACCTGTGCCGCAGGTGATCAGAGCAACGTTTTACAATCTTGGCTTCGAAACCGAGATCATATATCATTGGCCAATAATGCATGCAGACTTCACCATATAATCAACACCTCACCCCACCAGGATTTGAACCACGATCTTATAATTGTGACCGGAATGCTACCTCTGGGCACCAGGACAATAGAAGCAGTCCCTGAGCTCTGCTGTATTTCCTTGCAAGCCTGTTCAGCGAGCTTATGGCGTGAACCTCTGTGGGGACCACCGTGCGCTTAAGTGATCAGGGCAACGTTTTACCGTCTGGCTGAAACCAGGGATCCATATATATTTCATTAACCTAATAAAGCAGCGGACTTCCATATCGTCAACACCTCACCCACCAGTTTGAACCACGATCTTATTGGTGACGGGGGCCTAGCTCTGGGCCACCAGGACAAATAAAAGCATTCCTGAACTCTGCTATATTTCACATAGCCTGTTCAGCGAGCTTTGGCGCCGTGAAATAATGGGGACCACCGTGCGCTTGGTGATCAGGCCAACATTTTACCGTGCGGCTTCGAAACAGAAGGATCCATATATATTTCATTGAGCCCAATAAAGCACGTGGACTTCTACGTTTAATCAACACCTCACCACTAGGTTGAACCCACGATCTTATAATTGTGACGAAGACGCTACCTCTGGGCCGCAGGACAATAAGCAGTCCTGAACTCTGCTATATTTCACCAAAGCCTGTTCAGCAGGCTTATGTGCCGTGAACCTCTGATGGGACCACCCATGCCGCCAGGTGATCGGACAACGTTTTTGCCAAATGCGGCTTCAAGCGAGATCATATATATTTCATTAGCCAATAAAGCACGCGGACTTTTCATATATCCGCTTTCTCACCCACCAGGTTCAGAACTTGATATTACTTATGACGGGGAACGCTACCTCTGGCTCACCAGAGACTGCATTCCTGGCTCTCCTGTTTTCACAAAGCCTGTTCGCGAGCTTATGGCGCGTTTGAACTCTAATGAGGACCGTTAAGCAGGTGATCGGAAAACGTTTTTCCAAATGTGGCGTGAGGCTTCGAGATCCATATATTTTCATTATTGTTAATCGCGGACTTCTCATGTGTCAACACCTCACCCACAGATTTGAACCAGCGATCTTATAATTGCTTGGCGGGGAATGCTGCCCTCTGAGCCACCAGGACAATAAATGATCTAGACTCTGCTATATTTCACAAGCCTGTTCAACATGGCGCGTGAACTCTAATAAGTATAACTGAGTGATCAAACTGGCGCTTCCACCGTCACGGCTTCAGAAACGCTGAGATCCATATATTTTTCATTAGCCCAATAAAGCACGGACTACCATATAATCAACACCTCACCCACCAGGTTGAACCCGATCTTATAATTGTGACCGGGGAATGCTACCTCTGGGCCTGGGACAATAAAACAGTCCTGAACTCTATTATGTTTCACACAAAAGACTGTTCAGCGGGCTTTTGGTGCCGTGAACCTCTAATGGGGACCACCCGTGCCGCTTAGGTGATGAGCAGCGTTTTGCAAATGAAGCTTCGAAACACGAGGATCCGTGTATATTTCATAAGCCCAATTAAGCACTTGGACTTTGCTTCGTTTAATCAACACCTCATTTACCGGGATTCGAGACCCGATCTTCTATTGCGACGAGGAGACGCTGCCTCTGGGCCGCCAGGACAATAAAGAGTCTGGGCTACTTTGTTATATTTCACATAGCCTGTTCATGAGCTTATGGCCGTGAAACTCTATGGGAACACCGTGCTGCTTTGGTGGTCAGAGGTTTTGCATTTGGCTTGGCTGCGAGGATCCATATATATTTCGTTGTAAAGGCATGGACTACATTTAATCAACACTCACCCACCAGGATTTGAACCCGATCTTATAATTGTGACCGGGGACGTTAACTCTGGGACCTGGACAATAGAACAGTCCTGGACTCTGCTATATTTCACACATAGCCTGTTGATTGAGCTTGGCGCTGTTGAAACTCTGATGGGGATTACCAGTGCTGTAGGTGATCGGAGCAACGTTTTGCAATGCGGCTTGCAAGGGATCCATATATGTTTCATTGGCCAATAAAGCATGGACTTCTTCATTTAATCAGCACCTCACCCACAGGATTTGAACCCACGATCTTATAATTGTGACGGGAACGCTTCTTCCTGGCTCACCAGGGAGACTAAAAGCTTCTAGACTCTCCTATATTTTCACAGCCTGTTCAAGGCTTTGGCTGCGTGGCCTCTAATGGGGACCACCGTGCACTTAGGTTGATCAGGCAACGTTTTAAATCGGCTTGAAACCGAGGATCCATATATTTTTCATTATTGTCTGTACGCAGACTTCTACATATAATCAACCTCACCCACCAGCATTTGAACCCACGATCTTATAATTGTGACGGGGAATGCTACCTCTGGGCCACCAGGACAATAAATGAGTCTAGACTCTGCTGTTTTGCACAAAGCCTGTTCAGCGAGCTTTGGCGCGTGAACCTCTAATGGGAGACCACCCGTGCGCTTAGTTGATCAGAGCAGCGTTTACCGTCGAGGCTTCGAAACGGGGATTCATATATATTTCATTGGCCTAATTAAACCGTGGACTTCTTCATATAATCAGCACCTCACCCCACCAGGTTTGAACCCACGATCTTCTAATTGTGACCGGGGAGATGCTGCCTCTGGGCCACCAGGACAATAAAAGCAGTCCTAGACTCTACTATATTTCACACAAAGCCTGTTCAACGACCTTATGGCGCCATGAACCTCTAATGGGGACCACCCATGCCCCATAGGTGATCAGAGTAACGTTTTACCATATCCGGCTTGGAAACACGAGTATCCATATATATTTCATTAGCCCAATAAAGCACTAGGACTTCTACATATAATCAACACCTCACCCCACCAGGATTTGAACCCACGATCTTCTAATTGGGACGGGGGAACGCTACCTCTGGGCCACCAGGACAATAAAAGCAGTCCTAGACTCTGCTATATTTCACACAAAGCCTGTTCAGCGAGCTTATGGCGCCGTGAACCTCTAATGGGGACCACCCGTGCCGCTGAGGTGATCAGAGCAACGTTTTACCAAATCCGGTTTCAAAACACGAGGATCCATATATCTTTCATTAGCCCAATAAAGCATGCGGACTTCTACATATAATCAACACCTCACCCCACCAGGATTCAAACCCACGATCATATAATTGAGACCGGGATATGCTACCTCTGGGCCACCAGGACAATAAAAGCAGTCCTAGACTCTGCTATATTTCACACAAAGCCTGTTCAGCGAGCTTATGACGCTGTGAGGGCACTATAGGGGACCACCGTGCGGCAGGTGATCAGAGCAGCGTTTACCAAATCACGGCCTTCGAAACACGAGGATCCATATATATTTCAATAGCCCAATAAAGCACGCGGACTTCTTTATATAATCAACACCTCACCCCACCAGGATTCGAACCCACGATCTTCTAATTGTGACCGGGGAACGCTACCTCTGGGCCACCAGGACACTAAAAGCAGTCCTAGACTCTGCTATGTTTCACACAAAGCCTGTTCAATGAGATTTTATCGCCGTGAACCTCTAATGGGGACCACCCGTGCCGCTTAGGTGATCAGAGCAACGTTTTACCAAATAAACTGCGAGCAGGGATCCATATATATTCATTGGCTAATAAACATGCGGACTTCTACATATAATCAACACCTCACCCCACAGGATTTGAACCCACGATCTTATAATTGTGACGGGGACGCTACCTCTGGGCCACAGGAACAATAAAAGCAGTCCTAGACTCTGCTATATTTCACACAAAGCCTGTTCAGCGGCTTAGGCACCGTAAACATCTAGCTGAGGGACCACCTGTGCAGCAGGTGATCAGAGCAGCGTTTTTGCAAATCGCGACTGAAACCGCGAGGATCCGCCTATATTTCATTAGCCCAATAAAACCGCCTTGGACTTCAACATATAATCAACACACCTCACCCAAGTTTGAACCCACGATCTTATAATATGACGAGGGCTTTACTCTGGAGGCCACTAGCAATATAAACGGTCCTAGACTCTTCTATGTTTCACCAAAGCCTGTTAACGACTTATGGCGCCGTGAACCTCTATTGGGGACCACTTGTGCGCTTAGGTGATCAGAGCAACGTTTTGAAATCCGATGCAAACATGAGGATCATATATGTTTCATTGGC
>NW_024740160.1:0-53918 GCF_018991925.1 Homarus americanus | reverse complement strand
CTCAAATTGCTTCGTTCGGTTGCATTGTTGTAGTGACATGAACCGGGGTGTGAGGCCAGGCACCCCTTTAGTGACATGACCGTGTGAGGCGGGCACCCTCTAGACACCATGACCAGTGTGAGGGCCGGGCACCCCTTCAGTGAAATGAATCGGGTGTGAGGGCGGACACCCTTCAGTGAAATGAATCGGGGTGTGAGGGCCGGGCACTCCTTCATCACCATGACCCAGAGTGTTAGGGCCGGGAACCCTTCAACCCATGACCGGGTGTAAGGGCGGGGCATCCTTTAGTGACATGACCCGGGGTGTGAGGCAGGCCCCTTTCAGTGCCATGAATAGGGGTGTGAAAGCAGAGGCACCCCTTCCCACCATGACCCGGGGTGTGATGGCCGTGCACCCCTTCAGTGACATGACCTGGGGTGTGAGGGCCGGGCACCCTTTAAGGTAAATGACCCGGGGTGTGAGGGCCGGGAACCGCTTTAACCCCATGACCCGTGGTGTGAGGCCGGGCACCTCTTCAGTGCCATGACCCGGAAGTGCGGGCACCCCTTCAGTGTCATGAACTGGAGTGTGAAAGCCAGGCACCCTTTCAGTGCCATGAAACGGGGGTGAGGGCTGGCATCCCTTCAGTGTCATCAACCGCGGTGTGAGGGCCGGGCACACCTTCAGTACCATGAAGCAGGGTGTAAGGTTCAGGCACACCTCAGCACCATGACCAGGGTGTGAGGGTTCAGGCACCTTCAGTGCCATGACCCGGGGTGTGAGGCCAGGCACGCCTCTGCACCATGATCCAGGGTGTAGGGGCCGGGCTCGTTTTCAGTGCCAAGAATCGGGGTGAGGGCCGGGCACCCCATCAGCACCATAACCCGGGGTGTGGAGAGAACCCCTCAACACCATGACCCAGAGTGTGAGGCCAGGCACCCCTTCAGTGCCATGACCGTGTGAGGCCGGGCATCCCTTCAGTGTCATCAACCGCGGTGTGAGGCCGGGCACCCTTTCAGTGCCATGAAGCAGGTGAGGGCCGGGCACCCCTTCACATGGCCTGGGTGTGAGGTCAGGCACCCCTTCAGTGAAATGAATCGGGTGTGAGGCCGGGCACCCTTCAGCAGCATGACCCATAGTGCTAGGGCCGGGCTCGATTTCAGTGCCAGAATCAGGGGTGTGAGTCGGGAACCCCATCGCACCATGACCCGGGGTGTGACCGAGAACCACTTCAACCCCATGCCCGGGGTGTGAGGGCCGGGCATCCTTTAGTGACATAACCCGGTGTGAGGCCGGGCACCCTTTCAGTGCCATGAATCCAGGGGTGTGAGGGCCGGGCACCCCTTCAGTGACATGACCTGGGGTGTGAGGGCCGGGCACCCTTTCAGTGACATGACCCGGGTTGTGAGGGCTTGGCACCCCTCCAGCACCATGACCCATGGTGTAAGGGCCAGGAACCGCACCATGACCCGGGGTGTGAGGGCCGGGAACCGCTTCAACCCCATGACCCGGGTGTGAGGGCCGGGCACCCCTTCAGTGCCATGACCCGGGGTGTGAGGGCCGGGCACCCCTTCAGTGTCATGAACCGGAGTGTGAGGGCCGGGCACCCTTTCAGTGCCATGAAACGGGGTGTGAGGGCCGGGCACTCCTACAGTGCTGCAAACCGGGGTGTGAGGGCCGGGCACCCCTTCACATGACCCGGGGTGTGAGGGTCAGGCACCCCTTCAGTGAAATGAATCGGGGTGTGAGGCCCGGGCACCCCTTCAGCACGATGACCCATAGTGCTACGGCCGGGCTCGAATTCAGTGCCAAGAATCGGGGTGTGAGGGCCGGGCACCCCATCAGCACCATGACCCGGGGTGTGATTGCCGGGAACCGCTTCAACCCCATGCCCTGGGGTGTGAAGGCCGGGCATCCCATTAGTGACATAACCCGGGGTGTGAGGGCCGGGCACCCTTTCAGTGCCATGAGCCGGTGTGTGAGTGCCGGGCACCCCTTCAGTGCCATGAGCCGGGGTGTGAGTGCCGGGTACCCCTTTAGTGCCATGAAACGGGGTGTGAGGGCCGGGCACCCCTACAGTGCCATGATCCGGAGTGTGACAGCTGGGCACCCCTTCACATGACACGGGGTGTGAGGGCCGGGCACCTTTTCAGTGCCATGACCCGGGGTATGAGGGCCGGGCTCGATTTCAGTGCCATGAATCGGGATGTGATGGCCGGTCACCCCTCCAGCACCATGACCCGGGGTATGAGGGCCGGGCACCCCATCAGCACCATGACCCGGGGTGTGAGGGCCGTGCAGCCCTTCAGTACCATGACTCGGGGTGTGAGGGCTAGGCACCCCTTCAGTGCCATGATCCAGAGTGTGACAGCTGGGCACCCCTTCAGTGACATGACACGGGGTGTGAGGGCCGGGCACCCTTTCAGTGACATGACCCGGGGTGTGACGGCCGGGCACCCCTCCAGCACAATGACCCGAGGTTTGAGGGCCGGGAACCCCATCAGCACCATGACTCGGGGTGTGAGGGCTGGGAACCGCTTCAACCCCATGAACCGGGGTGTGAGGGCCGGGCACCCCTTTAGTGATATGATCCGGGGTGTGAGGGCGGGCACACATTTCAGTGACATGACCCGGGGTGTGAGGGCAGGGCAACCCTCAACACAAGCATTGGGGTTTGAGGGCCGGGAACCCCATCAGCACCATGACTCGGGGTGTGAGGGCTGGGAACCGCTTCAACCCCATGAACCGGGGTGTGAGGGCCGGGCACCCCTTTAGTGACATGACCCGGGGTTTGATGGCCGGGCACCCTTTCAGTACCATGAATCGGGTTCTGAAAGCCAGGCACCCCTTCAGCACCATGACCCGGGGTGTGAGGGACAGGCACCCCTTCAGTGCCATGACCCGGGGTGTGAGGGCCGGGCACCCCTTCAGTGACATGACCTGGTGTGTGAGGGCCGGGCACCCCTTCAGTGACATGACCCAGGGGTGCGGGGATGGAACCGCTTCAACCCATGACCCGGTGTGAGGGACAGAGCACCCCTTCAAAATTATGACCAGGTGTGAGCAGGGAACCCCTTCAGTGTCATAACCTGGGTGCAGTGGCTGGGCTGCTCAGTGACAGGCAGGGGTGTGAGGGGCAGGAACCGCTAACCCCATGACCCCGCCGTGTGAGGGCCGGGCACCCCTTTAGTTCCATGACCCGGGGTGTGAGGGCCGTTCACCCCTTCAGTTCCACGACCCGGGGTGTGAGGGCCGGGCACCCCTTCAGTGTCATGAACCGGGGTGTGAGTGCCGGACTCCCTTTCAGTGCCATGAAACGGGGTGTGAGGGCCGGGCACCCCAACAGTGCTGCAAACCGGGGTGTGAGGGCCGAGCACCCCTGCACATGACCCGTTGTGTGAGGGTCGGGCACCCCTTCAGCGCCATGACCCAGAGTGTTAGGGCCGGGCTCGATTTCAGTGCCAAGATTCGGGGTGTGAGGGCCGGGCACCCCATCAGCACCATGACCCGGGGTGTGATGGCCGGGAACCGCTTCAACCCCATGCCCAGGGGTGTGAGGGCCGGGCACCCCTTCAGTGACATGACCTGGGGTGTGAGGGCCAGACACCCCTCCAGCATCCATGACCCGGGGTGTGAGGGCCGGGAACCGCTTCAACCCCAAGACCCGTGGTGTGAGGGCCGGGCACCCCTTCAGTGCCATGACCCGGGGTGTGAGGGCCGTTCACCCCTTCAGTTCCATGAAACGGGGTTTGAGGGCCGGGCACCCCTACAGTGCTGCAAACTGGGGTGTGAGGGCCGGGCACCCCTTCACATGGCCCGGGGTGTGAGGGTCAGGCACATCTTCGGTGCCATGACCCGGGGTGTGAGGGCCGGGCACCCCTTCAGTGACATGACCTGGGGTGTGAGGGCCGGGCACCCTCTCAGTGACATGACCCGGGGTGTGAGGGCCTGGCACCCCTCCAGCACCATGACCCATTGTGTCAGGGCCGGGAACCGCTTCAACCCCATGACCGGGGGTGTGAGGGCCGGGCACCCCTTTAGCTCCATGACCCGGGGTGTGAGGGCCAGTCACCCCTCCAGCACCATGACCCGGAGTGTGAGGGCCGGGCACCCCTTCAGTGTCATGAACCGGGGTGTGAGGGCCGGGCACCCCTACAGTGCTGCGAACCGGGGTGTGAGGGCCAGGCACCCCTTCACATGACCAAGGGTGTCAGGGTCCGGCACCCCTTCAGCGCCATGAATCGGGGTGTGAGGGTCGGGCACCCCCTTCAACACCATGAACCTGGATGTCAGGGCCGGGCTCGATTTCAGTGCCATGAATCTGGGTGTGAGGCCCTGGCACGATTTCAGTGCCATGATTCGGGGTGTGAGGGTCGGGCACCTCATCAGCACCATGACCTGTGGTGTAAGAGCCGGGAACCACATCAACCCCATGACCCAGGGAGTGAGGGCCGGGCACCCCTTTAGGTCCATGACCCGGGGTGTGAGGGCCGTGCACCCCTTTCGTGACATGACCCGGGGTGTGAGGGCCGGGCACCCCTTTAGTGACATGACCCGGGGTGTGAGGGCCGGGCACCCCTCTAGCACTATGACCTGGAGTGTGAGGGCCGGGCACCCCTTCAGTGAAATGAATCGGGGTGTGAGGGCCGGACACCCCTTCAGTGAAATGAATCGGGGTATGAGGGCCGGGCACTCCTTCGTCACCATGACCCAGAATGTTAGGGCCGGGAACCGCTTCAACCCCATGACCCGGGGTGTAAGGGCCGGGCGTCCCTTTAGTGACATGACCCGGGGTGTGAGGGCCGGGCACCCTTTCAGTGCCATGAATAGGGGTGTGAAAGCCGGGCACCCCTTCAGCACCATGACCCGGGGTGTGAGGGCCAGGCACCCCTTCAATACATGGCCCGGGGTGTGAGGGCCGTGCTCCCCTTCAGTGACATGACCTAAGAGGGCAGGCACCTTTATGAAATGACCTGTGGAGGGCCAGGCACCACCCAGCACCATGACCCTGTGTGCAGGGCAGGAACCATTAACCCCATGACCCGTGGTGTGAGGCCTGGCACCTCAGGCCCCAGACCCGGGATGAGGCACCCCTTCAAAACAATGACCAGCGGGAGGGGCCAAGGAACCTTCAGCTGCGAACTGCTAGGAGGCCTGGCACCCCTTCAGCCCCTCGACCCGGTGAGGGCTGGCACCAGCCAGGTCATGATCAAGGGTGGAGGGGCCATGCATACCTTCAGTGCCACCAGGGATGTGACGGCCGGTCACCGCTTCAGTGCCATCACCCGGGGTGAGGGCCGGGCACCCCCAGTGACATGAACCGGGCAGGAGCCGGACACCTTTATGCCATGAAACGCAGGGTGTGAGGCCAGGCACCTACAGAGCATGAACCGAGGTGGAGCCGGGCACCTTCACATACCTGGGTGTGAGGGCAGCATCTCAATCATGCCCACCAGGGGAGGGCTCATACCTTCAAAGCCACGCCAGTGCAGACGGCCGGTCACCGCCTCAGTCGCCATGAATCGGTGGATACTGGCACCATTTTGTGCCACATTCAGTGAGTGTCGGGCACCTCATCAACACAATGACCCAGGTGCAAGGGCTGGAACAGTCAAACCCCATGACCCTGTGTGAGGTCTGCACCTCTTAGGGTCCATGACCCGGGTTGTGAGGTTGCACCCCTCTAGTAGATAGACCTGGGAAAAGGGAGGGAAACACCTTAGCGACAGACCTGGCGAGGCCAAGCACCAATTCACACCTTGACCCGAGGAGGGCCGGGCACCCTTCAGGTCACAGAAACGGGGTGAGGGAAGGTACCCCTTTAGTAACATAGACCAGGGCAGGAGGCCGGGCAAACTTCAGCGACATAGACCCGCAGAGGGCCACACCAATCCAGCACATACCGGAGTGAGGTCGGGCACCAGTGCCATGAACCGGGCGTCAGGCCGGGCACCCCTTCAGTGCCAATGAGCCGGTGAGCCGGCACCTTTTAGTGCCATGAAGGGTGTGAGGGCTGGGCACCCCTACAGAGCTATGAACTGGAGGTGAGGGCTCGAACCTTTCAGCTAAGACCCGGGTATGAGGGCTGGGCCCGACAAAAGGCGAATCGTGTGAGGCCGGGCACCCCTCCAGCACTAGACCCGGGTATGAAGGCCGGGCACCCTTCAGAAGACCCGGGTGGAGGGCCGGGCACCCTTTCAGTGACAATGACCCGTGGTGAGGGCTGCACCCCTTCAATGACTTGACCTGGTGTGAGCCAAGCAACTTTCAGTGCCAATGACCTAGTGTGAGGCCCTCACACTAAGCAATGACCAGAGATGGAGGGCCTTGCATGCTACCTTCAGTGCGCGTGGCTAGGGTGACGCTGGCACCGCCCAGTGCTGACTCAGGTGAGGGTCGGGCACCCCTTCAGTGACATGAACCGAAAGGCCAGGCACCCTTCAGTGCCAAGAGAGCTGGGTAAGAGGCTGGCACCCCTTATGACATGACCTGGGGTGTGGGGACGGTCAAACCCTTAGCGACATGACCTGGGAGTCAGGGCCAAGCACCCACCACCATGATCCGGAGTAGGAGGCTGGCACTCTCAGTGTCATAGAAACGGGTAGAGGACTGGCCACCCCCTTCAGTGCCAGAACTGTGCAAGGGCTCAAAACCTTCAAAGCCATGAGCCGGGGTGTGAGGGCCCGGGCACCTATTAGTGCCATGAAACGGGTGTGAGGCAGGCACCCTACAGAGCTATGAATCGGAGTGTGAGGGCCGGGAACCTTTTCAGTGCCATGACCCGGGGTTTGAGGGCTGGGCTCGATTTCAGTGCCATGAATCGGGGTGTGAGGGCCGGGCACCCCTCCAGCACCATGACCCGGGGTATGAAGGCCGGGCACCCCTTCAGTGCTATGACCCGGGGTGTGAGGGCCGGGCACCCTTTCAGTGACATGACCCGGGGTGTGAGGGCCGGGTACCCCGTCAATGACATGACCCGGGGTGTGTGAGCCGGGCACCCATTCAGTGCCATGACCCGGGGTGTGAGGCCCTACACTCGTTTAGCTCTATGACCAGGAGTGTGAGGGCCGGGCATACCTTCAGTGCCGTGGCCAGGGGTGTGACGGCCGGGCACCGCTTCAGTGCCATGACCGGGGTGTGGTCAGGCACCCCTTCAATGTTTATGAACCGGAGCGTCCCAGGGGCGGGCCTTAGTGACATGACCCGGGGTGTGAGGGCCGGGCAACCCCTTAGCGACATGACCCGGGGTGTGAGGGCCGAGCACCCCTCCAGCACCATGACCCGGAGTGTGAGGACCGGGCACCCCTTCAGTGTCATGAAACCGGGTGTGAGGACCGGCCACCCCTTCAGTGCCATGAACTGGGGCGTCAGGGCCGGGCACCCCTTCAGTGCCATGAGCCGGGGTGTGAGTGCCGGGTACCTCTTTAGTGCCATGAAACGGGTGTGAGGGCCGGGCACCCTACAGAGCTATGAACCGGAGTGTGAGGGCTGGGAACCTTTTCAGTGCCATGACCAGGGGTTTGAGGGCTGGGCTCGATAGCAGTGCCATGAATCGGGGTGTGAGGGCCGGGCACCCCTCCAGCACCATGACCCGGGGTGTGAGGGCCGGGCACCCATTCAGTGCGATGAAACGGGGTGTGAAGGCCGGGCACCGCTACAGTGCTGCGAACCGGGGTGTGAGGGCCGGGCACCCATTCACATGACCCGGGTTGTGAGGGTCGGGCACACCTTCAGTGCCGAATAGGGAGTGTGAGGTCAGGCCCCTTCAGTGACATGAACCGGGTGTGGTCGGGCACCCCTTCAGTGACATGAACCGGAGCGTCAGGGCCGGCACCCCTTTAGTGACATGACCCGGGGTGTGAGGGCTGGGCAACCCCTTAGCGACATGACCCGGGGTGTGAGGGCCGAGCACCCCTCCAGCACCATGACCCGGAGTGTGAGGGCCGGGCACCCCTTCAGTGTCATGAAACGGGGTGTGAGGACCGGCCACCCCTTCAGTGCCATGAACTGGGGCCTCAGGGCCGGACACCCCTTCAGTGCCATGAGCCGGGGTGTGAGGGCCGGGCACCTCTTTAGTGCCATGAAACGGGTGTGAGGGCCGGGCACCCTACAGAGCTATGAACCGGAGTGTGAGGGCCGGGAACCTTTTCAGTGCCATGACCCGGGGTTTGAGGGCTGGGCTCGATTTCAGTGCCATGAATCGGGGTGTGAGGGCCGGGCACCCCTCCAGCACCATGACCCGGGGTATGAAGGCCGGGCACCCATTCAGTGCGATGAAACGGGGTGTGAAGGCCGGGCACCGCTACAGTGCTGCGAACCGGGGTGTGAGGGCCGGGCACCCATTCACATGACCCGGGTTGTGAGGGTCGGGCACACCTTCAGTGCCATGAATCGGGGTGTGAAGGCCGGGCACCCCTACAGTGCTGTGAACCGGTGTGTGATGGCCGGGCAACCCCTTCAGTGCCATGATCCGGGGTGTGAGGGCCGGCACCCCTTCAGTGCCATGACCGGGAGTGTGAGAGCTGGGCACCCCTTCAGTGACATGACCCGGGGAGTGAGGGCCGGACACCCTTTCAGTGACATGACCCGGGGTGTGAGGTTCGGGCACACCTCCAGCACCATGACCCGGGGTGTGAGGTTCGGGCACACCTTTAGTGCCATGCTCCGGGGTGTGAGGGCCGGGCACCCCTTCAGCACCATGATCCAGGGTGTTAGGGCCGGGCTCGTTTTCAGTGCCAAGAATCGGGGTGAGAGGGCCCGGCACCCCATCAGCACCATAACCCGGGGTGTGAGGGCCGGGAACCGCTTCAACCCCATGACCCTGGGTGTGAGGGCCGGGCACCCCTTCAGTGTCATGAACCGGGGTGTGAGGGCCGGGCACCCTTTCAGTGCCATGAAACGGGGTGTGAGGGCCGGGCACCTCTACAGTGCTGCGAAACAGGGTGTTAGGGCCGAGTACTCCTTCACATGACCCATGGTGTGAGGGTCGGGCACCCCTTCAGCACCATAACCCGGGGTGTGATGGCCGGGAACCGCTTCAACCCCATGACCCGGGGTGTGAGGGTCGGGCACCCCTGTAATAGGCCCCTGTCTCATCAACAGAACGTATTATATAAATGGGTCAATACATCTGATATTATATTCAGATTCACCACCCTGTAACTTTCCACTGTCTATGTGGGAGGGCCCGGCACGCCTTCAGTGACATGACCCGGTGTCGGGGCACTCCTCCAGCACCGGCGCAGAACCGGGGTGTGTGAGGGCCGGGGGACAACCCCATGACCATGGTGTTTAGCTGGCAACTTTAGTCCATGACTGGTGAGGGCCCGGCACCTTAGTGACATGACCCGATGAGGGCCGCACCCCTTTCAGTGCCGCGCCCGGGGTGTGAGGGCCGGGCACCCATTCAGGTGCGATGAAACGGGGTGTGAAGGCCGGGCACTTCATAAAAGGCGTAACTGTGAGGGCCGGGCACCCATTCACATGACCCGGGTGTGAGGGTCGGGCACACACCTTCAGTGCCATGAATCGGGGTGAAGGCCGGGCACCTGCTGTAGTGCTGTGAACCGTGTGTGTGATGGCCGGGCAACCCCTTCTGAAAAGGCGATCCGGGGTGTGAGGCCGGGCACCCTCAGTGCCATGACCGGAGTGTGGAGAGGCTGGGCACCCCTTCAGTGATGATCCGGGAGGAGTGAGGGTCGGATAATTTTCAGTGACAGAATCTGGGGTGGAGGCCTGGGCACACCTCCAGCACCACATTCCGGGGTGTGAGGTTCGGGCAGCCTTCAGTGCCATGCCCCGGGGTGTGGCCGGGCACCCCTTCAAAGCAATGGCGCGATCCAGGGTGTTAGGCCGGGTTTGCTTAGTGCCGGGCGGGGGTGAGGCCTGGCAATCAAAGTACCATAACCCTGGGTGTGTGAGGCTGGAACTGCCTAACCCCATGACCTGGGTGTGGTGGCCGGGCACCCTTCAGTGTCATGAACCGGGGTGTGAGGGCCGGGCACCTTTCGGTGCCATGAACGGGTGTGAGGGCCGGGCACCCTACATGGTGCTGCGAACAGGGTGTTAGGCCGAGCACTCTTCACATAACCCGGTGGTGTGAGGGTCGGGCACCCCTTCAGCACCATAACCCGGGGTGTGAGATGCCGGGAACGCTTCCCAACCCCATGACCTGGGGTGTGGTGGTCGGAGCCACCCTCAGGCACCATGACCCGGGGTGACGGCTGGCACCCTTCAGGCATACAAGAATAGGGTGTGGAAAGCCAGCACCCTTCAGCACCACATGAGCCGGGGGTGAGGGCCAGGCACCCCTTCAGGCGACCCGGGGGTGGGACGTCACCCCTCCAGCACCATGACTGGGTGTGAGGCCGGAACCAACCCCATCCATGTGGTGTGAGGGCTGTAGCACCCTTTTAGGTCTATGATCCGGGTGAGCCGTGGCACCCTTTATGCCATGAACTGTGTGTGTGAGGGCCGGGCACCCTTTCAGTGTCATGAACGGGGTGAGGGCCGGGGCATTGGTGCAAGGTAATGAATCTGGGGTGGAAGCTGGGCACCCCTTTTCAGCACCATGACTGCGGGTGTGAGGGCCAGGCACCCTTCAGGTGCCATGACCTGATGTGAGGTGGGCCTGGCACCCCTTTAGTGGCGACCTGGGGTGGTGGGGGCCGGGCACACCTCCAGCACCATGAACTGGGCAGTGTGAGGGTTGTGGGGAACTGCCTAACCTCATGACCTGTGGTGTGAGGGCTGGCACTCCCTAACAGGGTCCATGACCTGGGTTAGAGGGCTGCACCCTTTCAGAAAAGGCGACTCCGTGGTGTGAGGGCCACCCCTTTTAGTTCTATGACCCGGTGTGAGACCGGCATCCTTCAGCAAGTCATCAACTGGGGCGGAGGGTCAAGACCCTTTCAGTGCTATGAAACGGGGTGTGAGGGCGGGCACCCTTTAGTGACATGACCCGGGGTGTGGAGAGGTGGCCGCTGCACCCTTCAGCACCATGAGAGATCCGGGGTGTGGAGGGCCGGGCACCTTCAGTGCCAAGACCCAGGTGTGAGGGCTGGCCCCCTTCAGTGACATGACCTGAGGTGTGAGGCCGGGCATTTTCTGTGGCGACATGACCCCTGTGTGAGGGCTGGGCACCCTATCAGTGTCAAGTAAACATTGGTGTGAGGGCCGGGCAACTTTGGGTGCCAGGCGAAACGGGGTGTGTGGGGCAGGGCACCCTACAGGTGGTGGCGAACTGGTGGAGGCTGGCACCCTTCACGACCTGGGGTGGGCGGGCAGGCAACTTATCAGCACCATGACCCAGAGTGTAGGACCGGCCTGATTTCAGGCGCCAAGAATCGGGTGGAGGGCCGGCACCCATTAGCACCATGACCCGGTGTGTGATGGCCGGGAACTGCTTCAACCCCATGACCCGGGGGGTGTGAGGTCGTGGCACCCCTCACCATGACCCGGGTGGAGGCCGGGCACCCCTTCAGTGCCAAGAATCGGGTGTGAAAAAGCTGCGCACCTCTTCAGAAGAATTACGAGACTCGGGTGTGAGGGCCGGGAACCGTTAACCCCATAATCCGTGGTGTGTGAGGCTGGCACCCTTTAGGTCCATGTCCTGGGTGTGAGGGCCGTGCACCCTTTGCGTTATGAACTGGGGTGGCCGGGCACCTTCAGTGCCATGAAGAAACGGGGTGAGGGCTGTGTTTTCAGTGCCATGAATCGGGTGTGAAAGCCAGGCACCCCTTCAGCAATTGGCGACCTGGCAGGTGTGGGGAGGGCACCCCTTCAGTGCCATGACATCTGGGCAGAGGCCTTCGGTGACATGACCCGTGTTGGGGCCAAATTCCTCCAGCACCAAGGCGCGAGAACCGGGGTGTGAGGCCGGGAACAGCTTCAACCTATGACCATGGTGTTAGTTGGCACCCCTTTAGTCCATGAGACCAGTGTGAGGGCCCGGCACCCTTTTAGTGACATGACCTGGGATGTGGGAGGGCTGCACTTTCAGTGCCATGACCCGGGGTGTGTGAGGCCGGGCACCCATTCAGTGTGCGATGAAATGTGGGTGTGAAGGGCACCTTACAGTGCTGGGCAGTAACTGGTGGGAGGGCCGGGCATCTCACATGACCTGGGTGTGAGGGTTTGGGCACACCATGCCATGAATCGGGGTGTGAAGGCCGGGCACACAGTGCTTGTAGAACTGGGTGTGATGGTACGGGCAACTCCCTTCAGTGCCATGACTGGGTGTGAGGGCCGGGCACCCCTTCAGTGCCAAGAGACCGGGAGGTGAGAGCTGGGCACCTTCAGTGACATGACCTGGGAGTGAGGGCCGGACACCCTTTCAGTGATACATGACCCGGGTGAGGTCTGGGCACACCTCCAGCACCATGACCTGGGTGAGGTTCTCGGCACACCTTCAGTGCACATGCCCCGGGTGAGGGCTGGGCACCTTCAGCACCATGAGATCCAGGGTGTTAGGGCTGGGCCTGTTTTCAGTGCCAAGAATCGGGGTGGAGAGGGCCCGGCATCAGCACCATAACCCGGGGTGTGAGGCCGGGAACTGCTTCAACCCCATGACCTGGGTGGAGGTGGGCCAAGGCACCTTCAGTGTCATGAACCGGGGTGAGCTGGCACCCCTTCGGTGCCAAGGAAAACGGGGTGAGGCTGGCACCCCACAGTGCAGCGAAACAGGGTGTTAGGGCCGAGCACTCCCACATGACCTTGTGTGAGGTGTCGGCACCCTTTTAGGTCCATGACTGGGTGAGGGCTGTGCACCCTTATGCTATGAACGGGTGAGGTTGGCACCTTTCAAAGCAGAATCGGGGTAAAAGCCAGGCACCCCTTCTTCAGCACACCATGCACTAGTGGGGCCAGGCACCCCTTCAAAAGGCGAGACCTGGTGTGAGGGCCTGGCATGCCTTTCAGTGACATGACCTGTGTCGGGGGCCGGCACTCCTCCAGCACCATGAACTGGGGTGTAGGCTGAACAGCTTTCAACCTATGACCCATAAGCGAAGGCTGGCACCCTTTTTTAGGTCCATGACCTGGGGTGTGAGGCCTGCACCCCTTAGTGACATTGACCCGATGTGGGCTGCACCCTTTCAGTGCCATGACCCGGGTGGGAGGGCTGGGCACCCATTCAGCGCGTATGAAACGGGGCGTGAAGGCCGGGCACTGCTACAGTGCGCGAACCGGTGTGAGGCCGGGCACCTATATTCACATGACCCGGGTGTGGAGGGCCGGCACACCTTCAGTGCTATGAATCGGGGTGAAGGCCGGCACCCCTACAGTGCTGTGAACTGGTGTGATGGCCGGGCAACCTCTTCTGTGCCATGATCCGGGGTGTGAGGCTGCAATCTCTTCAGTGCCATGACCGGCAGAGAGCTGGGCACTTTTCAGTGACATGACCTGGGGAGGAGGGCTGGACACTCCTTTTCAGTGACATGACCCGGGTGAGGTTCGGCACACCTCCAGCACCATGACCTGGGGTGTGAGGCTCGGGCACACTCAGTGCCATGCCCCGGGTGTGAGGGCCGGGCACCCTTCAGCACCATGATCCAGGTGTTAGGCCGTGGCTCACTTTTCAGTGCTGGGCAGGAGAGGGCCTGGCAATCATCAGCACCATAACCCGGGGTGTGTGAGGCCGAGAACTGCCCCAACCCCATGACCCGGGGTGGTGGGCTGCACCTTCCAGTGTCATGAACCGGGTGTGAGGCTGGGCACCCTGGTGCTGGCGAAACGGGGCAGTGTGAGGCTGCACTCTACAGTGCTGCGAAACAGGGTAAAGAAGCCGAGGCACTCTTCACATGACCCGTGGTGTGAGGGTCGGCACCTTCAGCACCATAACCCGGGTGATGGTTGGAACTGCTCTTCAACCCCATGACCCGTGGAGGGGTCGGGATTACCCTCAGGCAATTATGAACTGGGGTGTGACGGCCGGGCACCCCTTCAAAGCAAGAATAGGTGTGAAAGCCGTGCACCCCCTTCAGCACCATGACCTGGGGTGAGGGCCAGGCACCCTTTCAGCACCATGATCCAGGTGTTAGGCCGGGCCTTCGTTTCAGTGCCAAGAATCGGGGTGAGAGGGCCCTGGCACCCCATCAGCACCATAACCCGGTGAGGGCCGAACCGCTCTTCCAACCCCATGACCCGGGGTGTGAGGTGGGCCGGGCACCCCCTTCAGTGTCATGAACTGGGGTGAGGCCGGGCACCTTCGTGCTAAGGAACGGGGTGGTGAGGGCTGGCACCCTACAGTGCAGCGAAACAGGGTGTTAGGCCGAGCACTCTTCACATGACCCGTGGTGGAGGGTTGGCACCCTTCAGGTCCATGACCCGGGGTGTGAGGGCTGCAGCACCTTAAGTGCTACAAAACGGGGGTGTGAGGCCGGGCACCTTTCTTTCAGTGCTAAGTGAATGGGTGTGAAAGCCAATTAAAAGTAATTGGCTATCTGAAAAAGGCACCCTTGTTAAAGGCGACCTGTGGCCCGGCACGCTTCACAGTGACATGAGACCTGGGGTGTCGGGGCCGGCACCTCCAGCACCATGAACCGGGGTGTGAGGGTTGGGAACAGCCTAACCCCCATGACCCATGTAGGCATGGGCATGCAGGGTCCATGGTGTGAGGGGTCTGCACCCCTTTAGTGACATGACCGATGTGAGGGTTGCACCTTGTGCGCGGCGACCCGGTGGAGGGCTGCACCTATCATTCAGTGCGATGAAACGGGGTGTGAAGGCCGGGCAATTGCTACAGTGTGAACTGGTGTAGGGCACCTATTCATGACCCGTGAGGGTCGGGCACACCTTCAGTGCCATGAATCGGGGTGAAGGCCGGGCACCCTTGCTGTGAACTGGTGTGATGGCCGGGCAACCCCTTCAGTGCCACAAGGATCCGGGGTGTGAGGCCGGGCACTTCTTCAGCGCGACCGGGGAGTGAGAGCTGGGCACCCCTTCAGTGACATGAGACCCGGGGAGGAGGGCTGACACCCAGTGACATGACCCGGGTGTGAGGTCTGGCACACCTCCAGCACTACGAGAGACCCGGGTGGTGAGGTTCGGGCATTCTTCAGTGCTGTGCCCCTGGGGTGTGAGAGGGCCGGCACCCTTCAGCACCATGATCCAGGGTGTTAGGGCTGGGCCTGCTTTCAGTGCCAAGAATTGGGGTGAGAGGCCCGGCACCCTATCAGCACCATAACCCGGGGTGTGAGGGGTCGAGAACTGCTTCAACCCCATGACCTGGGGTGTGGAGGGCTGGGCACCCTTCAAAGTCATGAACCGGGGTGTGAGGGTTGCCACCCTTTCTCGGTGCTATGAACGGGTGTGAGGCTGGCACCCTACAGTGCTGCTAAACAGGGTGTTAGGCCGAGCACTCTTCACACATGACCTGTGTGTGAGGGTCAAGCACCCCTTCAGCACCATAACCCAAAGAAACCAGTTTACAACCCCATGACCCGGGTGTGGTCGGACACCCTCAGGCACCATGAACCGTGACGGCCGGGCCCCTGCCAAGAACAGGGGTGGTGCCGTGCACCCCTTCACCATGACCCGGGGTGTGGGGAGGGCTAGGCACCCCTTCTGCAAGTTATGACCCAAGAGGGCTGGTCACCCCTTCTTGGGGTGTGAGGGCCGGGCACCCATCCAGCACCATGACCCGGGGTAGGAAGGCCGGGCACCCCTTCAGTCCTATGACCCGGTGTGAGGCCGCACCCTTTCAGTGACATGACCCGGGTGTGGAGGCCGGGCACCCCTTCAATGACATGACCCGGGGTGTGTGAGCCGGGCACCCTTTCAGTGCTATGACCTGGGTGTGAGGTCACACCTGTTTAGCCTATGACCAGGAGGTGGAGGGCTGGGCATACCTTGTAGGCCAGGGGGTGGACGGCTGGGCACCCGCCAGTGCCATGACCGGGGGTGAGGGTCGGGCACCCCTTCAGTGACATGAACTGACGTCAGGGCTGGCACCCTTCAGCCATGAGCCGGGGTGTGAGGGCTGGGCACCCCTTTAGTGACATGACCTGCTGGTGTGAGGACTGAACCGCCCAACCCCATGACCTGGGGTGTGAGGGCTGCACCCCTTTAGGTCCATGACCCTGGGTGGAGGGCTGGCACCCCTGACATGACAGGTGAGGGCTGGCACCCTCCATCACCATGACCTGGAGTGTGAGGGCCCGGCACCCCTTCAGTGTCATGAACCGGGGTGTGAGGGCTGGGCACCACTTCAGTGCCATGAACCGGGGTGTGAGGGCTGGCACCCTAGTGACATGACCGGGTGAGGGGTGGCGCACCCCTTCAGCACCATGATCCGGGTGTGAGGGCTGGCACCCCTTCAGTGCCAAGACCCAGGGTGTGAAGGCCTCTTCAGTGACATGACCTGAGGTGTGAGGGCCGGGCACCTTCAGTGACATGACCCTGGGTGAGGGCTGGGCACTTATCAGTGTCATAAACATTGGTGTGAGGACCGGCACCCCTTGCGCTATGAAACGGGGTGTGGGGGGGCACCCTACAGTGGTGGCGAACCGGTGTGTGAGGCCGGGCTCACATGACCCGGGGTGGAGGCCAGGCACCCATCAGCACCATGACCCGGGGTGTGAGGGCCGTGCACACCTTCAGTACCATGACCCGGGGTGTGAGGTTCGAGCACACCTTCAGTGCCATGATCCGGGGCGTGAGCTGGGCACCCCTTCAGTGACATGACCTGGGGTGGGAGGGTCGGGCACCCCTTCAGTATAATGAATCGGGGTGTGAGGGCGGGCACCCTTCAGCACCATGACCCAGAGTGTTAGGGACCGCCTGATTTCAGTGCCAAGAATCGGGGTGTGAGGGCTGGCACCCCATTAGCACCATGACCCGGTGTGTGATGGCCGGGAACCGCTTCAACCCCATGACCCGGGGTGTGAGGGTGGGCACCCCTCATTCACCATGACCCGGGTGAGGGCTGCACCCCTTCAGTGCCAAGAATCGGGGTGTGAAAGCCGTGCACCCCTTCAGCACCATGACTGGGGGTGTGAGGGCCGGGAACCGCCAACCCCATAATCCGTGGTGAGGGTCTGGCACCCTTTAGGTCCATGACCCGGGTGTGAGGGCCGCACCCTTTAGTGCTATGAACGGGGTGTGGAGGCTGGGCACCCCTTCAGTGCCATGAAACGGGTGTGAGGCCGGGCACCCTTTCAGTGCCATGAATCGGGGTGTGAAAGCCAGGCACCCTTCAGCATACGTGAGGCAGGCACCCCCAGCCATGACCCCGGGGTGTGAGGGCCCGGCACGCCTTCAGTGACATGACCTGCAAGCCGGGCACCCTCCAGCACCATGAACCGGGGTGTGAGGCTGAACAGCTTCAACCCCATGACCCATGGTGTTTGGCTGGGCACCCCTTTAGTCCATGACCTGTGGAGGGCCCGGCACCCCTTAGTGACATGACCCGGGATGAGGCCGTGCACCCTTTCAGTGCTGACGACCGGGGTGTGAGGCCGGGCACCCATTCAGTGCGATGAAACGGGGTGTGAAGGCCGGGCACCGCTACAGTGCTGCGAACTGGGTGTGAGGGCGGGCACCCATTCACATGACCCGGGTGGAGGGTCGGGCACACCTTCTGTGCCATGAATCGGGGTGAAGGCCGGGCACCCCTACAGTGCTGTGAACTGGGGTGTGATGGCCGGGCAACCCTTCAGTGCCATGATCCGGGGTGTGAGGCCGGGCACCCCTTCAGTGCCATGACCGGGAGTGTGAGAGCTGGGCACCCTTCAGTGACATGACCTGGGAGTGAGGGCCGACACCCTTTCAGTGACATGACCGGGTGTGTCTGGGCACACCTCCAGCACCATGACCCGGGTGTGAGGTTCGGGCACACCTTCAGTGCCATGCCCCGGGGTGTGAGGGCGGGCACCCCTTCAGCACCATGATCCAGGGTGTTAGGCCGGCCTGTTTTCAGTGCCAAGAATCGGGTGAGAGGCCTGCACCCCATCAGCACCATAACCTGGGGTGTGGCTGAACCGCTTCAACCCCATGACCCGGGTGTGGAGGCCCGGCACCTTCAGTGTCATGAACCGGGGTGTGGAGGCTGGCACCTTTCGGTGCAATGAAACGGGGTGTGAGGGCTGGGCACCTCTACAGTGCAGCGAAACAGGGTGTTAGGCCGAGCACTCCTTCACACACCTGTGGTGTGAGGGTCGGGCACCCTTTAGGTCCATGACCCGGGGTGAGGGCCGTGCACCCTTTATGCCAATGAAACGGGGTGTGAGGCCGGGCACCCTTCAGTGCCATGAATCGGGGTGTGAAAGCCAGGCACCCTTTCAGCACTACGAGACCCGGGGTGTGAGGGCCAGGCACCCTTCAGTGCTATGACCTGGGTGAGGGCCCGGCACGCCTTCAGTGACATGACCTGCAGTCAGCCGGGCACCCTCCAGCACCATGAACCGGGGTGTGAGGGCTGAACAGCTTCAACCCCATGACCCATGGTGTTTGGGCCGGCACCTTAGGTCCATGACCTGGGGTGAGGGCCCGGCACCTTTAGTGACATGACCCGGGATGTGAGCTGCGCACCCTTCAGTGCCATGACCTGGGTGAGGGCTGGGCACCCATCTCAGTGGAGAAACGGGGTGTGAAGCGCCGGCACCGCTACAGTACTGCGAACAGGGTGTGGAGGCCGGCACCCATTCACATGACCCGGGGTGTGAGGGTCGGGCACACCTTCAGTGCATGAATCGGTGGAAGGTCACCCCACAGTGCTGTGAACTGGGTGTGATGGCCGGGCAACCCTTCAGTGCCATGATCCGGGTGAGGGCCGGGCACCCCTTCAGTGCCATGACCGGGAGGTGAGAGCTGGGCACCTTCGAGTGACATGACCCGGGAGGAGGGCTGACACTTTCAGTGACATGACCTGTGGAGGTTCGGCCACTTCCAGCACCATGACCCGGGTGTGAGGTTCCGGGCACACCTTCAGTGCTATGCCCCGGGTGTGAGGCTACACCCTTCAGCACCATGATCCAGGGTGTTAGGGCGGGCCTGTTTTCAGTGCCAAGAATCGGTGAGAGGGCCCGGCACCCCATCAGCACCATAACCGGGGTGAGGGTCGGAACCGCTCAACCCCATGACCCGGGGTGGGAGGGGCGCAACCCTTCAGTGTCATGAACCGGGGAGGGCCGGGCACCCTTCGGTGCCATGAAACGGGGTGTGAGGGCCTGGCACCCCTACAGTGCAGCGAAACAGGTGTTAGGGCCGAGCACTCTTCACATGACCCGTGGGTGGTCGCACCCCTTTAGGTCCATGACCCGGGGTGTGAGGGCCGGGCACCCTTTCAGTGCCATGAATCGGGTGTGAAAGCCAGGCACCCCTTCAGCACCATGACCTGGGGTGTGAGGGCCAGGCACCCTTCAGTGCCAAGGACCTGTGTGAGGCCTGGCACGCCTTCAGTGACATGACCTGGGCAGTCGGGCCGCACCCTCCAGCACCATGAACCGGGGTGAGGCTGAACAGCTTCAACCCCGACCTATGGTGTTAGGCCGGGCACCCCTTTAGGTCCATGACCTGGGGTGTGAGGGCCCGGCACCTTTAGTGACATGACCTGATGAGGGCGTGCACTTTCAGTGCCATGACCCGGGGTGGAGGGCTGGGCACCCATTCAGTGCGATGAAACGGGGTGTGAAGGCCGGGCACTGCTACAGTGCTGCGAACTGGGTGTGGGAGGCCGGGCACCCATTCACATGACCCGGGTGTGAGGGTCGGGCACACCTTCAGTGCTGAATCGGGTGTGAAGGCCGGGCACCCCATGTGCTGTGAACTGGTGTGTGATGGCCGGGCAACCCCTTCAGTGCCATGATCCGGGGTGAGGCCGGCACCCTTCAGTGCAGTGACCGAGTGTGAGAGCGGCACCCCTTCAGTGACATGACCGGGGAGGAGGGCTGACACCCTTTCAGTGACATGACCCGGGGTGTGAGGTCTGGGCACACCTCCAGCACCATGACCTGGGTGTGAGGTTCGGGCACACCTTCAGTGCCATGCCCCGGGGTGTGAGGGCTGGGCACCCCTTCAGCACCATGATCCAGGGTGTTAGGCCGCCTGTTTTCAGTGCCAAGAACTGGTGAGAGGCCCGGCACCCTATCAGCACCATAACCCGGGGTGTGAGGGCCGAGAACCGCTTCAACCCCATGACCTGGGGGTGTGAGGGCCACACCCTTCAGTGTCATGAACTGTGGAGGGCCGCACCCTTTCGGTGCCATGAAACGGGGTGGCTGGGCACTTACAGTGGCGAAACAGGGTGTTAGGCCGAGCACCTCTATGACCTGTGGTGAGGGTCGGGCACCCTTAGCACCATAACCGGTGGGAACCGCTTCAACCCCATGACCCGGTGTGAGGTCGACACCCCTCAGGCACCATGAACCGGGGTGTGACGGCCGGGCACCCCTTCAGTGCCAAGAATAGGGGTGGAAAGCCGCACCCTTCAGCACCATGACCCGGGGTGGAGGGCCAGGCACCCTTCAGTGCCATGACCCGGGGTGTGAGGGCGGGTCACCCTCCAGCACCATGACTCGGGGTGACACGAACCTTCAACCCATAATCCGTGGGAGGCTGCACTTAGGTCCATGATCCGGTGTGAGGCCGTGCACCTTATGCCATGAACTGGGTGAGGGCCGGGCACCCTTTCGTGTCATGAAACGGGGTGAGGGCCGGGCACCTTTCAGCAATGAATCGGGGTGTGGAGCTGCACAGCACCATGACCTGGGGTGTGAGGGCCAGGCACCCCTTCAGTGCCATGACCTGGGATGTGAGGGCCCGGCACCCCTTTAGTGACATGACCCGATGAGGGCTGTGCACCCTTCAGTGCCATGACCCGGGGTGTGAGGGCCGGGCAACCCATTCAGTGCGATGAAACGGGGTGTGAAGGCCGGGCACCGCTACAGTGCTGCGAACTGGTGTGAGGCTGGCACCCATTCACACACCCGGGTGAGGGTCGGGCACACCTTTCAGTGCCATGAATCGGGGTGTGAAGGCCGGGCACCCTACAGTGCTGTGAACCGGTGTGTGATGGCTGGCAACCCTTTCAGTGCCATGATCCGTGTGAGGGCCGGCACCCTTCAGTGCCATGCACTGGAGTGTGAGAGCTGCACCCCTTCAGCACATGACCCGGGAGTGAGGGCTGACACCCTTTCAGTGACATGACCCGGGGTGTGAGGTTCGGGCACACCTCCAGCACCATGACCCGGGTGTGAGGTCTGGGCACACCTTCAGTGCCATGCCCCGGGGTGTGAGGGCCGGGCACCCCTTCAGCACCATGATCCAGGGTGTTAGGGCCGGGCCTGTTTTCAGTGCCAAGAATCGGGGTGAGAGGCCGGCACCCCATCAGCACCATAACCCGGGGTGTGAGGGCGGGGAACCGCTTCAACCCCATGACCCGGGGTGTGAGGGCTGGCACCCTTCAGTGTCAAGTAGGGTGAGGGCTGGCACCCTTTCAGTGCCATGAAACGGGGTGTGAGGGCTGGCACTTACAGTGCAGTGCGAAACAGGGTGTTAGGCCGAGCACTCTTCACATGACCCGTGGTGTGAGGGTCGGCACCCCTTCAGCACCATGACCCGGGGTGTGATGGCTGGGAACTGCTTCAACCCCATGACCCGGGGTGTGAGGGTCGGACACCCCTCAGGCACCATGACCCGGGGGATGGCCGGGCACCTTCAGTGCCAAGAATAGGGTGTGAGCTGCACCTCAGCACCAGGACCGGGTGTGGGGCCAGGCACCCTTCAGTGCCATGACCCGGGGTGAGGCCGGTCACCCTCCAGCACCATGACTCTGGGGTGAGGCTGGGAACCGCTTCAACCCTATAATCCGTGGTGTGAGGGCTGTGCACCCTTTAGGTCCATGATCCGGGGGTGAGGCCTGCACCCTTTATGCCATGAACCGGGGTGTGAGGGCGGGCACCTTCAGTGTCATGAAACGGGGTGGACGGGCACCCTCAAAAGCTATGAATCGGGGTGTGAAAGCCGGGCACCCTTCAGCACCATGACCTGGGGTGTGAGGGCCAGGCACCCTTTCAGTGCCATGACCCGATGTGAGGGCCTGGCACCCTTTAGTGACATGACCTGGGGTGTGGGGCCGGGCACACCTCCAGCACCATGAACCGGGGTGAGGGCCGAACCGTCAACCCCATGACCTGTGGGTGAGGGTGGCACCCAACAGGTCCATGACCTGGTGAGAGGCTGTGCACCTTTGTGCCATGACCCGTGGTGTGAGGGCTGGCACCCCTTAGTTCCATGACCCGGGGTGTGAGGGGCCGTGCACCCTTCAGTGACCCGGTGTGAGGACCGGCATCCTTCAGTGTCATCACCTGTGTGAAGGCCGGGCACCTTCAGTGCCATGAAACAGGGTGTGGAGGGCTGGGCACCCTACAGTGCTGCGAATCGGGGGTGTGAGGGCCGGGCACCTTCACATGACCCGGGGTGTGAGGGTCGAGCACCCCTATGAAATGAATCGGGGTGTGAGGGCCGGGCACCCCTTCAGCACCATGACCCAGAGTGTTAGGACCGGGCACGATTTCAGTGCCAAGAATCGGGTGAGGGCCGGGCACCCCATCAATGACCCGGGGTGTGATGGCTGGGAACTGCCCAACCCCATGTTCCGGGGTGTGAGGGCGGCATCCCTTTTAGTGACATAACCCGGGTGTGAGGGCCGGGCACCCTTTCAGTGCCATGAATCGGGGGTGTGAAAGCCGGGCACCCCTTCAGCACCATGACCCGGAGTGAGGGCCAGGCACCCTTCAGTGCCATGACCTGGGGTGAGGGCCGGGCGCCTTTCAGTGTCATGACTGTGTGAGGCGGGCACCTTTCAGTGACATGACCCTTGGTGTGAGGGCCAGACCCTCCAGCACCATGACCCGGGTGTAAGGGCGGGAACCGCTTCAACCCCATGACCTGTGGTGGAGGCCGGGCACCCCTTTCAGTGCCATGACCCGTGAGGGTTGTTACCAGTGCCATGACCCGGTGTGTGAGGGCTGGGCACCCCTTCAGCCCCATGACCCGGGGGTGAGGGCCGGGCACTGTTTAGCCTTTATGACCAGGGTGACAGCCGGGCACCGCCTTCAGTGCCATGACCCGGGGTGTGAGCCGGGCACCTCTTCAGTGACATGACCCTGGGCTTTAGGGTCGGGCACCCCCTTCAGTGCCATGAGCTGGGGTGTGAGGGCCGGGAACCCCTGTGCAAGAAACGGGGTGTGATGACGGCACCCCTTCAGCTCCATGACCCGTGTGGCTGCACCCCTTCAGTGACATGACCGGGGTGTGAAGGCTGGGTACCCTCAGCTCCATGACCCGTGGTGAGGACCAGGAACCTCTTAAATCCCATGACCCTGGTGAGGTGCCGGTCACCCCTTTAGGTCCATGACCCTGGGTGTGAGGGCCGTGACCCCTTATGACATGACCCGGGGTGTGAGGGCCGGGCACACCCTTAGTGACATGAGCCGGGGTGTGAGGGCCGGCCCAGCACCAAGACCCGGAGTGTGAGAGCGATCCCTTCTTGTCATGAACTGGGGTGACGGCGGGCACCCCTTCAGTGCCAGAACTGGGGTAGGCCGGGCACCCTTTTGTGACATGACCCGGGTTTGAGGCTGCACCCTCACCACCATGACACGGGTTGGGCCGGGCACCCCTTCACCACCATGACACGGGTTTGAGGGCCGGGCACCCCTTCAGTGCCATGACCCGGTGTGAGGGCTGGGCTTCCTTCAGTGACATGACCTGGGTGTGAGGGTCGGGCACCCTTTCAGTGTCATAAACCTGGTTGTGACGGCACCCCTTAAGTGCCATGAAACGTGGTGTGAGTGCCGGGCACCCATACAGTGCTTTGAAAGGGAGGTGTCCCCACCCCTTCACATGACCCGGGGTGTCAGGCCGGGCACCCCTTCAGTGCCATGACCCGGGGTGTGAGGGCCGGCTTCTTCAGTGACATGACCTGGGGTGAGGGCTGGCCTCGATTTCAGTGCCATGAATCAGGTGAGGGTCGGGCACCCCTCCAGTGACATGTCCTGGGGTGTGAGGCCGGGCACCCCTTCAGTGACATGACCCGGGTGTGAGGGCTGGGCACCCTCCAGCACCATGACCCGGGTATGAGGGCCGGGCACCCCATCAGCACCATGACCCGGGGTGTGAGGGCTGTGCAGCCCTTCACCATGACCCGGGGTGTAGAGCCGGGCACCTCAGCACCATGACCGGGGTGTGAGGGCCGGGAACCGCTTCAACCCCATGACCCGTGTGGTGTGAGGGCCAGGCACCCCTTCAGTGCCATGACCCAGGGTGTGGGTTCCATTTATCAGTATAACCTGGGGTGTGAGGGCCGGGCACCCCTTCAGTGACATGACCCGGGGTGTGAGGGCCGGGCACCCCTCCAGCACCATGACCCAGGGTGTGAGGGCCGGGAACCGCTTCAACCCCATGATCCGTGGTGTGAGGGCCGGGCACCTCTTCAGTGCCATGACCCGGGGTGTGAGGGCCGGGCACCCCTTCAGTGTCATGAACCGGAGTGTGAGGGCCGGGCACCCTTTCAGTGCCATGAAACGGGAGGGCCGGGCACCCCTACAGTGCTGCAAACCGGTGTGTGAGGGCCGGACACCCCTTCACATGACCCGGGGTGTGAGGGCCAGGCACCCCTTCAATGAAATGAATCGAGGTGTGAGGCCCGGGCACCCCTTCAGCACCATGACCCATAGTGCTAGGGCCAGGCTCGATTTCAGTGCCAAGAATTGGGGTGTGAGGGCCGGGCACCCCATCAGCACCATGACCCGGGGTGTGATGGCCGGGAACCGCTTCAACCCCATGACCCGGGGTGTGAGGGCCGGGAACCCGTCAGCCACCATGACCCGGGGTGTAAGGGCCGGGCACCCTTTCAGTACCATGAAACGGGATGTGATGGCCGGGCACCCCTACAGTGCTGCAAACCGGGGTGTGAGGGCCGGGCACCCCTTCACATGACACGGGGTGTGAGGGTCAGGCACCCCTTCAGTGAAATGAATCGGGGTGTGAGGGCCTGGCACCCCTTCAGCACCATGACCCAGAGTCTTAGGGCCGGGCTCGATTTCAGTGCCAAGAATCAGGGTGTGAGGGTCGGGCACCCCTCCAGTGACATGATCTGGGGTGTGAGGGTCAGGCACCCCTTCAGTGTCATGAACCTGGGTATGAGGCCAGGAACCCCCAGCACCATGACCGGGGTGTGAGGGCCGGGAACCGCTTAACCCCATGCGGCCCGTGGGGTGTGGGGCCGGGCACCCCTTTAGGTCCTTGACCCGGGGAGTGAGGGCCGTGCACCCCTTCAGTGCCATGACCCGGGGTGTGAGGGCCGGGCATCCCTTCAGTGTCATGAACCGGGTTGTGAGGGCCGGGCACCCTTTCAGTGCCATGAAACGGGGTGTGAGGGCCGGGCACCCCTACAGTGCTTCGAACCGGGGTGTGAGGGCAGGGCACCCCTTCACATGGCACGGGGTGTGAGGGTCGGGCATCCCTTCAGTGAAATGAATCGGGGTGTGAGGCCCGGGCACCCTTTCAGCACCATGACCCATAGTGCTAGGGCCGGGCTCGATTTCAGTGCCAAAAATCGGGTTGTGAGGGCCGGGCTCGATTTCAGTGCCAAGAATCGGGGTGTGAGGGCCGGGCACCCCATCAGCACCATGACCCGGGGTGTGATGGCCGGGAACCGCTTCAACCCCATGCCCCGGGGTGTGAGGGCCGGTCATCCCTTTAGTGACATAAACCGGGGTGTGAGGGCCGGGCACCCTTTCAGTGCCATGAGCCGGGGTGTGAGTGCCGGGCACCCCTTCAGTGCCATGAGCCGGGGTGTGAGTGCCGGGCACCCTTTAGTGCCATGAAACGTGGTGTTAGGGCCGGGCACCCCTACAGAGCTATGAACCGGAGTGTGAGGGCCAGGAACCCCTTCACATGACATGGGGTGTGAGGGCCGGGCACCTTTCAGTGCCATGACCCGGGGTATGAGGGCCGGGCTCGATTTCAGTGCATGAATCAGGATGTGATGGCCAGGCACCTCAGCACCATGACCCGGGGTATGAGGGCCGAGCACCCCATCAGCAGCATGACCCCGGGGAGTGAGGGCCGATCACCCCTTCAGTTCCATGACCCGGGGTGTGAGGGCCGGGCACCCCTTCAGTGTCATGAACCGGGGTGTGAGGGCCTGGCACCCTTTCAGTGCCATGAAACGGGGTGCCGGGCAGCCCTACAGGGCTGCAAACCGGGGTGTGAGGGCCGGGCACCCCTTCACATGACCCGTTGTGTGAGGGTCGGGCACCCCTTCAGTGAAATGAATCGGGGTGTGAGGGCCGGGCACCCCTTCAGCACCATGACCCAGAGTGTTAGGGCCGGGCTCGATTTCAGTGCCAAGAATCGGGGTGTGAGGGCCGGGCATCCCATCAGCACCATGACCCAGGGTGTGATGGCCGGGAACCGCTTCAACCCCATGCCCCGGGGTGTGAGGGCCGGGCACCTCTTCAGTGACATGACCTGGGGTGTGAGGGCCGGGCACCCCTCCAGCATCCATGACCCGTGGTGTGAGGGCTGGGAACCGCTTCAACTCCATGACCCGTGGTGTGAGCCAGGCACCCCTTCACATGACCCGGGGTGTGAGTGCCGGGGAACCACTTCAACCCCATGACCCGTGGTGTGAGGGCCGAGGAACCGCCAGCCCCATGACCCGTGGTGTGAGGCCGGGCACCCCTTCAGTGACATGACCCTGGGTGTGGTGGGCACCCTCCAGCACCATGACCCGGGGTGTGAGGGCCGGGAACCGCTTCAACCCCATGACCCGTGGTATGAGGGCCGGGCACCCCTTTAGGTCCATGACCCGGGGTGTGAGGGCCGTGCACCCCTTCAGTGCCATGACCCGGGGTGTGAGGGCCGGGCATCCTTTCAGCGTCATGAACCGGGGTGTGAGAGCCGGGAACCCTTTCAGTGCTGCGAATCGGGGTGTGAGGGCCGGGCACCCCTTCACATGACCCGGGGTGTGAGGGTCGGGCACCCTTTCAGTGAAATGAATCGGGGTGTGAGGCCCGGGCACCCCATCAGCACCATGACCCGGGGTGTGAGGGCCAGGCACATGTTGCACCGCCACCATGACCTGGAGTGTGAGGGCCGGGCACCTTCAGTGATGACAAGACCTGGGGTGTGAGCCGGGCACCACTGACATGACCCCGGGTGTGAGGGCCGGGCACCCCTCCAGCACCATGACCCGGGGTGTAAGAGCCGGGAACCGCTTCAACCCCATAACCAGTGGTGTGAGGGCCGGGCACCCCTTCAGTGCCATGACACGGGGTGTGAGGCCCGGGCACCCCTTCAATGTCATGAACCGGAGTGTGAGGGCCGGGCACCCCTTCAGTGCCATGAAACAGGGTGTGAGGGCAGGCACCCTACAGTGCTGCAAACCGGGGTGTGAGGGCCAGGCACTCCTCCATGACCAGGTGTGAGGTCAGGCACCTTCAGTGAAATGAATTGGGGTGTGAGGGCCGTGTGCCCTTCAACACCATGACCAGAGTGTTAGGGCCGGGCTCGATTTCAGTGCCAGGATCAGGGTGTGAGGTCAGGCACCTCAGTGATGACATGACCTGGGGTGTGAGGCCAGGCACCTTCAGTGACATGACCCGGGGTGTGAGGGCCGGGCACCCCTCAGCACCATATTGGCCAGGGTGTGAGGGCCGGGTACCGCTTCAACCCCATGACCCGTGGTGTGAGGGCCGGTCACCCCTTTAGTTCCATGACCCGGGGTGTGAGGGCCGTGCACCCCTTCAGTGCCATGACCCGTGGTGTGAGGGCCGGGCATCCCTTCAGTGTCATGAACCGGGGTGTGAGGGCCGGGCACCCCTTCAGTGCTGGCGAACCGGGGGAGGGGGGCACCCTTCACATGACCCGGGTGTAGGGTCGGGCACCCTTTCAGTGAAATGAATGGGGTGTGAGGCCGGGCACCCAATCAGCACCATGACCCGGGGTGTGAGGGCCAGACACCCTTCAGTGCCATGACCCGGGGTGTGAGGGCAGGGCACCCTTCAGTGACAAGACCTGGGTGTGAGGGCCGGGCACCCTTAAGAGACATGACCCTGGGTGTGAGGGCCCAGGCACCCCTCCAGCACCATGACCCGGGGTGTAAGAGCGAACCGCTCAACCCCATGACCCTTGGTGTGAGGGCCAGGCACCCTTCAGTGCCATGACCCGGGGTGTGAGGGCCAGGCACCTTCGTCAGTCATGAACCGGAGTGTGAGGGCCGGGCACCCTTTCAGTGCAATGAAACAGGGGTGTGAGGCCGGGCACCCCCATGCTGCAAACCGGGGTGTGAGGGCCGGGCACCTTCACGACCGGGGTGTGAGGTCAGGCACTTTAGTGAAAAAATCGGGGTGTGAGGGCGTACCCCTTCAGCACCATGACCCAGAGTGTTAGGGAACGGGCTCGATTTCAGTGCCAAGGATCAGGGTGTGAGGTCCGCACTCTCTCGTGACATGACCTGAGTGAGGCCGGAACCTCAGTGACATGACCAGGGTGTGAGGGCCAAGGCCTCCAGCAGACCGGGGGTGTGAGGGCGGGTGCTCAACCCCATGACCCGTGGGAGGCCAGTCACACCCCTTTAGGTCCATGACCTGGGGTGAGAGGCGCACCTTCAGTGCCATGACCCGGGTGAGGCCGGGCATCCCTCAGTGTCATGAATCGTGAGGCCGGGAACCCTTTCAGTGCCATGAAACGGGGGAGCCGGGCACCCCTACAGTACAGGCGAAGGTGTGAGGGCCGGGCATCCTTTCAGCGTCATGAACCGGGGTGTGAGGCCGGGCACCCTTCCAGTGCTCCGCGAACCGGTGTGACAGGGCACCCCCTTCACATGACCCGGGTGTGAGGGTCGGGCACCAGTGAATGAATCGGGGTGTGAGGCCCGGGCACCCCCAGCACCATGACCCGGGGTGTGAGGCCAGGCACCCCTTTCACAGTGCCATGACCTGGGGTGTGAGGGGCACCCTTCAGTAGACAAGACCTGGGGTGTGAGGGCCGGGCACCCTTTAGAGACATGACCCCGGTAAAAGGCCAGGCACCCCTCAACACCATGACCTGGGTAAGAGCCGGGAACCGCCAACCCCATGACCTGTGAGGCCGGGCACCCTTCACCAGTGACCCAGGGTGTGTGAGGGCGGCACCCCTTCAATGTCATGAACCGAGTGGGGCCGGGCACCCTTCTCAGTGCCATGAAACAGGGTGTGAGGCCGGGCACCCCTACAGTGCTGCAAACCGGGGTGAGGCTGCATTCACTTGACCCGGGGTGTGAGGTCAGGCACCCCTTTAGTGAGAAAAAGAATCTGGTGTGAGGGCTGCACCCCTTCAGCACCATGACCCAAGTGTTAGGGCCGGTCACCATTTCAGTGCTCAGGATCAGGGTGTGAGGTCCGGCACTCCTCCAGTGACATGACCTGTGTGTGAGGCCAGGCACCCTTCAGTGACATGACCCGGGGTGTGAGGGCCGGCACCCTCCAACACCACTGACCCGTGTGTGGCCGGGTACCGCTTTCAACCCCATGACCTGGTGAGGGCCGGACCTTTAGGTCCATGACCGGTGTGTGGAGGCCGTGGGCTGCAACCCCTCAGTGCTGCCATGACCCAGGTGTGAGGCCGGGCATCCTTCAGTGTCATGAACCGTGAGGGCCGGAACCCTTCTGTGCCATGAACGGGGTGTGAGGGCCGGGCACCCCACAGTGCTGCGAACTGGGTGTGAGAGGACGGGCACCCTTCACATGACCAGGGGTGAGGGGGTCGGGCACCCCTTTCAGTGAAATGAATCAGGTGTGAGGCCCGGACACCCTTCAGCACCATGACCCATAGTGCTAGGGCCGGGCTCGATCTCAGTGCCAAGAATTGGGGTGAGGCCGGGCACCCCATCACCACCATGACCCGGGGGTGTGATGCCTGGGAACCCTTCAACCCCATGCCCCAGGTGTGAGGGCCGGGTCTTTATTGACATAACCGGGGTGTGAGGGCCAGGCACCTTTTCAGTGCCATGAATAGGTGTGAAAGGGCACCCCTTCACCACCATGACCCAGTGGAGGGCCAGGCACCCTTCAGCACACCCGGGGTGAGGCCGGGAACCCTTTCAGTGATGAGACCTGGGTGGAGGGGTCGGGCACCTTCAGTGACACAGAGACCCGTGTGAGGGCCAGGCACCCTTGAAGCCCATCCGACCCGGGGTGTGAGGGCCAGGTACCCCTCCCAGCACCATGACCCGGAGGTGAGGTCACCCTTCAGTGTCATGCACCGGGTGAGGGCCAGGCACTCTCCCAGTGCGGCAACCGTGTGAGGAAGGGCACCCTTCATGATCCGGGGTGTCAGGGTCGGCACCCCTTCAGCGCCATGAATCGGGGCGTGACGGGCACCCTTCAGCACCATGACCCTGGATGTCAGGAACGGGCTCGACAGTGCCATGAATCTGTGTGAGGCCCTGGCACTACTTCAGCGCCATGATTCGTGGAGGGTCGGCACTTATCACCATGACCTGTGGTAAGAGCCAGAACCACTTCAAACCCCATGACCCGGGTGAGGCCGGCACCCCTTAGGTCCATGACCTGGGGTGAATGTCGCAGGCACCTTTAGTAGATGGCGACCCAGGGGTGTGAGGGCTGGGCACCCCTCCAGCACCATGACCCAGGAGTAGAGGCGCCGGCACCTCCTTCAGTGAAATGAATCGGGTGTGAGGTGACGGCACCCCTTCATCACCATGACCCAGAGTGTTTTAGGGACGGAACCGCTTCAACCCCATGACCCGGTGGTAGGGCTGGGCATTCTCATCACCTGACATCCCGGTGTGAGGGGGCAACCCTTTCAGTGCCATGAATCTGGGTGGAAAGCCGGGCACCCCTTCAGCACCACATGACTCGAGGTGTGAGGGCCAGGCACCCTTCAGTGCCAAGGCGACCATGTTACAGGCCGACACCCCTTCAGTGACATGACCTGGGGTGTGAGGCGGGCACCCAAGTGAAATGACCCGTGAGGGCCAGGCACCCCTCCAGCACTATGACCTGGTGTGAGGCTGGAACCAAGCGAACACTTTACGACCAGGGTGTGAGGGCTAGGCACCCCTACAGAGGTTTCAAAAGGGGTGAGGGTCGGGCCTCCTCATCAGCACCATGACCCATGGTGGAGGGGGCCAGGTATGAGGGCTGGCACCCATTTAGTCCATGACCTGGGTGTGAGGGCCGTGCACCCCTTCAGTGACATGACCTGGGAGTGGGGCTGGGCACCTTAGTGACATGACCGGGTAAGAGCCGGGCACCCTTCAGTGCCAAGAACTGGCTAGAAGGCCAGGCACCCTGTTCAGCCCCATGACCCAGGTGGAGGGCTGGCACACCTGCTTAGGTCTATGACCAGGTGAGTGGCCCCATACCTTCAGTGCCATCGCCAGGGGTGTGACGGCCGGTCACCGCTTCAGTGCCATGACCTGGGTGAGGGCTGGGAACCCCTTAGTGACATGACCAAGGTCAGGGCTGACACAACTTTTAGCCATGAAAATGGGGTGGCCGGCCTCCCCCAGTGCCATGACCTGGGGTGAGGGCCAGGCACCCCTTCAGTGACATGACCCTGGGTGTGGCTGGGCACCCTTTCAGTGTCAACAGAACGTGGGGGTGAGGGGCACACCCTTGGCTATGACGGGGTGTGAGTGCTGCACCCAAGCTGAACCAGGGTGTGAGGGCTGGGCACCCCTTCACATGACCCTGGGTGTGAGGGCCCGCACTCAGTGTCATGAACCTGTGGCTGGCACCCCTTCACATGACCCGGGTGCCAGGTCCGGCACCTCCAGCACCCTGACCTGGAGGGCCAGGCACCCCTCAGCCATGACCCGAGTGTAGCCGGGCACCCTTCAGTGACATGACCCGGGTGTGAGGCTGGCACCTGAGGACATGACCCAGGGTGTGAGGCTCGGCACCCTTCAGCACTCACACCGGGGTGTGTGAGGGCCAGGCACCTGCCTGTGCTTTTGACCTGGGTAGGAGGGCTGGGCAACCCTTCAGCACCATGACCTGGGTGAGGGCCACGACTCCCTTCAGTGACATGACCCGGGTGTGAGGGCTGGGCACCCTTTCAGTGTCATGAACCTGGGTGAGGCCGAGCACTTATGCCAAGAAACGGGGTGTGAGTGCAGGGCACCCACATGGTGCTTTTGAACTAGGGGTGTGAGGGCTGGCACCACATGGACCTGGGTGGCCTGGCACCTTTCAGTGTCTTAGAACCTGGGTGTGAGGGCTGGCACCCTTCAGCACCAAGACCTGGGTGAGAGGCTGGGCACCCTTCATTAAGGCGACCCGGGATGTGAGGCTGGGTTCCCTTCAGTGCCATGACCCGGGGGAGGGCCGGGCACCCTTCAGTGACATGACACGGGGTGTGAGGCTGCACCTTTCAGTGTCATGAACCTGGGTGAGGCCGGGCACCCCTGTGCTATGAAACGGGGTGTGAATGGGCACCCATACAGAAATTTGAACCAGAGGAAGGGCACCCCTTCACATGACCTGGGGTGTGTGGGGCTGGCACCCCAGTGTAGCGAACCTGGGGAGAGGGCTGGCACCCCTTCACATGACCTGGGGGCTGGGCAACCCTTAGCACCATGACCCGGTGTGGGCTGGCCCCTTACAGTGGCCAGGGGTGACGGCCGGGCACCGCTTCAGTGCCATGACCCCGGGTGAGAGGGGCTGCACCCTTCAGTGACATGAAAAGGCACAGTGGGCGCACCCCTTCAGCACCACGACCTGGGTATAAGGGCCGGGCACCCTTCAATTACATGACCCGAGGTGTGTGTGTGGGCTGGCCCTTTCAGTGCCATGGCCAGGGGTGTGACGGCTGGGCACCGCTTCAGTGCCATGACCTGGGTGAGTGCTGCACCTTCAGTGACATAAAGGGCATCAGGCCGGGCACCCCTCAGTGCCATGGAGCCGGGGTGAGAGGGCCGGGCACTCTTCAGCCATGAAACGGGGTGTGAGGGCCGGGCACCCTACAGAGCTATGAACTGGCCTGTGAGGGCCGGGCATCCTTCACTTGACACGGGGTAAGGAGGCGGCAACTTTTCAGTACCATAACCTGGGTGTAGGCTGGGCACCCAATCAGTGCTATGAATCGGGAGTGGTGGCTGGCACTCTTCAGCTCCATGACCGTGGTGTGAGCGCCGGGAACCGCCAACCCCATGACCTGGAGGAGGGCCGCACCCTCAATGACATGAACCGGGTGAGGCTGGGCACCCCTTCAGCACCATGACCCGGGTGTGAGTGCCGGGCTGGATTGTTCCATGAATCAGGGTGTGAGGCTGGGAACCCTCCAGCACCATGACCAGGGGTATAGGCCGGGCACCCTTCAGCACAATGACCCGGGGTATAAGGGCGGGCACCCCTTCAATTACATGACCCGAGGTGTGTGTGGGCTGGCCCCTACAGTGCCATGGCCAGGGGTGACGGCCGGGCACCGCCTGCAATGCACCGGCGGAGAGGGCTGCACCCTTCAGTGACATGAAGGGCATGAGGCTGCACCCTTCAGCACCATGACCGGGGTATATGGGCCGGGCACCCCTTCAATTACATGACCCGAGGTGTGTGGGCCGGCCCCTTTCAGTGCCATGGCCAGGGTGTGACGGCCGGCACCGCTTCAGTGCCATGACCTGGGGTGTGAGGGCCGGGCACCCCTTCAGTGACATGAAAAGGGGCGTCAGGGCCGGGCACCCTTCAGTGCCAATGAGCCGGGTGTGAGGCGGGCACCCTTCAGTGCCATGAAACGGGGTGTGAGGGCCGGGCACCCCACAGAGCTATGAACCGGGGTGTGAGGCCGGGCATCCCTTCACATGAATCGGGGAGGGTGCCGGGCACCCTTCAGCTCCATGACCCGTGGTGGAGCGCTGGGAACGCTTCAACCCCATGACCTGTGAGGGCCGGCACCCTTCAATGACATGAACCGGGTGAGGGCAAGGCACCCCTTCAACACCATGACCCGGGGTGTGAGGGCCGGGCTGATTTCAGTTCCATGAATCAGGGGTGAGGGCCGGGCACCCTCCAGCACCATGACCCGGGGTATGAGGACCGGCACCCCTTCAGTGCTATGACCTGATGTGAGGGCCGGCACCCTTTCAGTGACATGACCCGGGGTGTGAGGGCCGGCACCCCTTCAATGACATGACCAGGGGTGTGGGCTGCACCCTTCAGTGTCATGACCTGGTATGTGAGGGGCCGCACCCCACCAGCATGATGGCCTGGGTGGAGGGTGGCACCCTCTACAGCACCATGACCCGGAGGTGAGGGGCCGGGCACCAGTGACATAGAAAGCATGAGGGCTGGCACCCTTCAGCACCATGACCTGCAAGTGGCCGGGCACCCCTTCAATTACATGACCCGAGGTGTGGGCTGGGCCCCTTTCAGTGCCATGGCCAGGGGTGGACGGCCGGGCACCGTTTCAGTGCCATGACCGGGGTGTGAGGGCCGGGCACCCCTTCAGTGACATGAAAAGGGGTTCAGGGCTGGCACCCCTTCAGTGCCATGAGCCGGGGTGGTGAGGGCCGGGCACCCTTCAGTGCCATGAAACGGGGTGTGAGGGGGCACCCTACAGAGCTATGAACCGGGGTGAGGGCCGGGACCTTCACATGAATCGGGAGTGGTGGCCGGGCACCCCTTCAGCTCCATGACCCGTGGTGTGAGCGCGGGAACTGCTTCACCCCATGACCTGGGGTGTGAGGGCCGGGCACCCTTCAATGACATGAACCGGGTGTGAGGGCAAGGCACCCCTTCAACACCATGACCCGGGGTGAGGGCCGGGCTCGATTTCAGTTCCATGAATCAGGGTGTGAGGCCGGGCACCCCTCCAGCACCATGACCCGTGGTATGAGGACCGGCACCCTTCAGTGCTATGACCGGGATGAGGGCCGGGCACCCTTTCAGTGACATGACCGGGGTGTGAGGGCCGGGCACCCCTTCAATGACATGACCCGGGTGTGTGTGGGCTGGGCACCCTTTCAGTGTCGAACCTGTATGTGAGGGCCGGCACCCACCAGCACCATGGCCTGGGGTGTGAGGGCTGGCACCCCTCCAGCACCATGGCCTGGAGGTGAGGCCCGGCACCCCTTCAGTGTCATGACCCGGGTGTGAGGGCTGGACTCCCTTCAGTGCCATAACCTGGGTGAGGACGGGCACCCCTTCAGCACCATGACCCGGGGTGAGGGCTGGTCTCATTCAATGAATCGTGAGGCCGAGCACCCCAGCACCATGACCGGGGTATAAGCGGCACCCTTCATTACATGACCTGAGGTGTGTGGGGCCGGGCCCCTTTCAGTGCCATGGCTAGGGTGTGACGGCGGGCACCGCTCAGTGCCATGACCTGTGAGAGGGCTGCACCCTTCAGTGACATGAAAGGCATCAGGCCGGGCACCCTTCAGCACCATGACCTGGGGTATAAGGGCCGGGAACCCTTCAATCTCATGACCCGAGGTGTGGCCGGCCCTTCAGTGCCATGGCCAGGGGTGTGACGGCACACCTTCAGTGCCATGAAACGGGGTGTGAGGGCTGGGCACCCCTACAGAGCTATGAACTGGGGTGTGAGGCCGGGCATCCCTTCACATGACACGGGGTATGAGGGCTGGGCACCTTTCAGTACCATGTCCTGGCGTGTGGGCCGGGCACCCCTTCAGTGCAATGAAACGAGGTGTGAGGGCTGCACCTCTAGTGACATGACCCGGGGTGTGAGGGCCGGGCACCCTTACAGTGACATGAAAGGCGGGAGGCCAGGGCGGGCACCTTTCAGTGCCATGACCTGGTTTGTGAGGCCGGGCACCCTTCAGTGCCATGACCTGAGGTGTGAGGGCGGGCACCCCTACAGAGCTATGAACTGGCTGTGAGGCTGGGGACCCCTTTCAGTGCCATGACCTGGGTGTGAGGGGCCGGGCACCCCTCCAGCACCATGACCGGGGTGTGAGGGCCGGGCACCCTTTCAGTGCCATGAATCGGGGTGTGAAAGCCGGGCACCCCTTCAGGCACCATGACACGGGGCTTGAGGGCCGGGCACCCTTTCAGTGCCATGACTCTGTGAGGGCTGGCACCCTTTCAATGACATGACCTGTACTGGATGGGCCGGGGACCCTTTCAGTGCCATAACCCGGGTGTGAGGGCTGCCACTTATTCAGTGCTATGACCAGGTGTGAGGGCTGGGCACCTGTCCAGGTCTATGACCAGGGGTGAGAGGCTGGCCACACCTCAGTGCTGGCGGAGGTGTGACGGCCGGGCACGGCTTCAGTGCCATGACCTGGGGTGTAAGGGCTGAACCTTCAGTGACATGAGCCGGGGTGTGAGGGCTGGCACCCTGCAGTGCTGTGAACTGGGTGTTAGGGCTGGGCACCCCTTCATATGCCCTGGGTGTGAGGGCTGGGCACCCCATCAGCACCATGACCTGGGGTGTGAGGGCTGGGCACCCATTCCAAGCATGACCGGGGTGTGAGGGCCGGGCCCCTTCAGTGCCATGACCCGGGTGGTGAGGGCCGGGCACCCTTCCAGTGCCATGAATCGGGGTTGTGAGAGCCGGGCACCAATTTAGGCATGACCAGGGGTGTGAGGGCTGGCAACCTTCAGTGCTATGGCCAGGGTGTGAGGCCGGGCACCCCATCACTGCTAAACCCCGGTGTGAGGGCTGGCACCTCTCAGTGACATGACCTGGGGTGAGGGCCCTGATTTCAGTTCCATGAATATGGTGAGGCGGGCACCCTCCAGCACCATGACCGGGGTATGAGGGCCGGGCACCCTTCAGTGCTATGACCCGGAGGAGGCCGGGCACCCTTTCAGTGACATGAATCGCGGTGTGAGGGCCGAGCACCCTCCAGCGCACATGACCAGGGGTATAATTCCCGGGCACCCCTTCAGCACCTCGACCTGGGGGGGCCGGGCACCCTTCAATTACATGACCCGAGGTGTGTGGGCTGGGCCCCTTTCTGTGCCATGGCCAGTTGTGTGACGGCCGGGCACCGCTTCAGTGCCATGACCCGGGGGAGAGCCGGGCTCGATTTCAGTGCCATGAATCGGCTGAGGGCCGAGCACCCTCCAGCAACATGACCCGGGGTATAAGGGCCGGGCACCCCTTCAATCATGACCCGAGGTAGGGGCCGGGCCCCTTCAGTGCCATGACCCTGGGTGTGAGGGCCGGGCACCCCTTCAGTGACATGAAAGGGCGTAGGGCCGGGCACCCCTTCAGTGCCATGAGCCGGGTGAGGGCCGGGCACCTTCAGTGCCATGAAACGGGTGTGAGGCCGGCACCCTACAGAGCTATGAACCGGGGTGTGAGGGCCGGGCATCCCATACATGACCGGGGTATGAGGGCAGGGCATCTTTTCAGTACCATGATGTGCGGGCGGGCACCCAATCAGTGCCATGAATCGAGTGGTGGCCGCACCCCTTCAGCTCCATGACCCGTGGTGAGCGCTGAACCGCCTAAACCCATGACCTGGGGTGTGAGGGCAGGCACCCCTTCAATGACATGAATCGGGGTGTGAGGGCGGGCACCCTTCAGCACCATGACCCGGGGTGTGAGGGCCGGCTCGATTTCAGTTCCATGAATCGGGGTGTGAGGGCGGACACCCTCCAGCACCATGACCGGGGTATGAGGGCTGGGCACCCCTTCAGTGCTATGAGACCCGGATGTGAGGGCGGGCACCTTTCAGTGACATGACCTGGGGAGGGCCGGGCACCCCTTCAATGACAGGACCCGGAGGTGTGGGCTGGGCACCCTTTCAGTGCCATGACCCGGGTGTGAGGGCCGGTGACTCTTCCAGTGCCATAACCCGGGTGTGAGGGACGGGCACCAGCACCATGATCCGGGTTTGAGGCCAGGCTCGATTTCAGGCGAATCGCGGTATGAGGGCCGGGCACCTCCAGCACCATGACCCGTATATGGGCCGGGCACCCTTTAATTACATGACCGGGTGTGTGGGCCGGGTACCATTTCAGTGACATGACCCGTGTGAGGGCCAGGCATCCCATTAGGTCTATAACCAGGGTTGTGAGGGCTGGGCTCACCTTCAGTGCCATGGCCAGGGTGACGGCCGGGCACCGCTTCAGTGTCATGACCCGAGGTGTGACGGCTGGGCACCCTTTCAGCTCCATGACCCGTGGTGTGAGGGCCGGGAACCGCTTCAACTCCATGACCTGGGGTGAGACGGCGGGCACCCTTTAGGTCCATGACCCGGGGTGGAGGGCTGTGCACCTCTTCAGTGACATGACCCGGGGTGTGAGGCGGCACCCCTTCAGTGCAATGAAACGTGAGGGCTGGGCATCCCTACAGAGCTATGAACCGGGGTGTGGAGGTCTGGGCACCCCTTCACATGACACGGGGTGTGATGTCCGCACCCCTTCAGCTCCATGACCCGGTATGTGAGGCCGGGCACCCACCAGCACCATGGCCCGGTGTGAGGGCCGGGCACCCCAGCACCATGGCCGGGTTTGAGGGCTGGCACCCCTTCAGTGTCATGACCTGGGTGTCAGGGGCCGACACCCTTCAGCACTGGTGGCCCGGGTGTGAAGGCCGGGCACCCTTTTCAGTGCCATGAATCGGGGTGTAGGGCCGGGCACCACTTTGTACATGACCAGGGGTGTGAGGGCCGCAAGCCTTCAGTGCCATGCCGGTGTGTGGGGCCGGGCACCTCATCAGTGCCATGACCCGGGTGTGAGGGCCGGGCACCCTTTCAGTGCCATGAATCGGGGTGTGAAAGCGGGCACCCTCCAGCACCATGACCGGGTTTGAGGGCCGCACCTTTCAGTGACATGACCCGGGGTGTGAGGACCGGACCCTTCAATGATATGAACCTGGAGTGTGGGGCTGGCACCCTTTCAGTGCCTTGACCTGGGTTGAGGGCCGGTCACTCCTTGAGTGCCATGACCTGAGGTGAGGGCCGGGCACCCCTTTCAGTGCCATGGCCAGGGGTGTGACGGCCGGGCACCGCTTCAGTGCCATGACCGTGTGAGGGCTGGCACCCTTCAGTGACATGAAAGGGCGGCCAGGGCGGCACCCTTTCAGTGCCATGACCTGGGTTTGTGAGGGCTGGCACCCTTCAGTGCCATGACCTGGTGTGGAGGGCCGGGCACCCCTACAGAGCTATGAACTGGGTTTGAGGGCTGGACCCTTTCAGTGCTAAGTGACCCGGGTGTGAGGGGTGGCACCCTCCAGCACCATGACCTGGGGTGAGGGCTGGGCACCTTCAGTGCAGAACTGAAGCCGGGCACCCTTCTCAGCACCATGACACGGGGCTTGAGGGCCGGGCACCCTTTCAGTGCTATGACTGGTGTGAGGGCCGGGCACCCTTCAATGATAGACCTTACTGGATGGGCTGGGGACCTCAGTGCATAACCCCTGGTTTGAGGGCCCTGTTACTCATTCAGTGCTATGACCGATGAGGGCTGGCACCCCTTCAGCCCCATGACCCGGGGGTGAGGGCAGGCACCCGTTTAGGTCTACGACCAGGGGTGTGAGGCCCGGCACCCGTTTAGGCCTATGACCAGGGTTAGGAGGGCCGGGCACACCTTCAGTGCCATGGCCAGGAGGTGTGACGGCCGGGCACGGCTTCAAAGGCGACCCGGGGTAAGGGCTGGGAACCCCTTCAGTGACATGAGCTTTCAGTGCCATGACTCGGGGTGTGAGGGCCGGGCACCCCTTCAATGACATGACCCGTACTGGATGGGCGGGGACCCTTTCAGTGCCATAACCCGGGGTGTGAGGGCCGGTTACTCATTCAGTGCTATGACCCGGGATGTGAGGGCCGGGCACCCTCAGCCCCTTGACCGGGGTGTGAGGGCCTGGCACCGTTTAGGTCTATGACCAGGGGTGTGAGGCCGGGCACCCGTTTGGAGTCTATGACCAGGGTTGTGAGGGCCGGGCACACCTTCAGTGCCATGGCCAGGGGTGTGACGGCCGGGCACGGCTTCAGTGCCATGACCCGGGGTGTGGGGCCGGGAACCCCTTCATTGACATGAGCCGGGGTGTGAGGGCGGGCACCTGCAGTGCTGTGAACCGGGGTGTTAGGGCCGGGCACCCCTTCATATGGCCGGGGTGTGAGGGCTGGGCACCCCATCAGCACCATGACCCGGGGTGTGAGGGCCGGGCACCCCTTCAGCACCATGACCCGGGGTGTGAGGGCCAGGCACCCATTCAGTGCCATGACCCGGGGTGTGAGGCCGGGCTCCCTTCAGTGCCATGACCCGGGGTGTGAGGGCCGGGCACCCTTCAGTGCCATGAATCAGGGGTTGTGAGGCCGGGCACCAATTTAGGTACATGACCAGGGGTGTGAGGCCGGGCAAACCTTCAGTGCCATGGCCAGGGGTATGAGCCGGGCACCTCATCAGTGCCATAACCCGGGTGTGAGGCAGGGCACCCCTTCAGTGACATGACCGGGGTGTGAGGCCGGGCACCTTCAGCACCATGACCCGGGGTGTGAGGGCCGGGCTCGATTTCAGTTCTATGAATCAGGGTGTGAGGCCGGGCACCCCTCCTAGACCATGACCGGGTATGAGGGCCACACCCTCAGTGCTATGACCCGGGATGTGAGGGCGGGCACCCTTTCAGTGACATGAATCGCGGTGTGAGGCGAGCACCCCTCCAGCGCCATGACCAGGGTATAAGGGCGGGCACCCCTTCAGCACCATGTCCCGGGGTATAAGGGCCGGCACCTTCAATTACATGACCCGAGGTGTGGGCGGGCCCCTTTCCGTGCCATGGCCAGTGTGTGACGGCCGGGCACCGCCAGTGCCATGACCCGGGGTGTGAGGGCCGGGCTCGATTTCAGTGCCATGAATCGCGGTGTGAGGGCGAGCACCCCTCCAGCATCATGACCCGGGGTATAGGGGCCGGCACCTTCAATTACATGACCCGGGTGTGTGGGCGGGTCCCCTTTCAGTGCCATGGCCAGGGTGTGACGGCCGGGCACCTGCCAGTGCCTGACCCGGGGTGTGAGGGCCGGGCACCCCTTCAGTGACATGAAAGGGGCGTCAGGGCCGGGCACCCCTTCAGTGCCATGAGCCGGGGTGTGAGGGCGGGCACTCCTTCAGTGCCATGAAACAGGGTGTGAGGCCGGGCACCTACAGAGCTATGAACCGGGGTGTGAGGCCGGGCATCCCTTCACATGACACGGGGTATGAGGGCAGGGCACCTTTCAGTACCATGAATGGGAGTGGTGGCCGGGCACCCCATCAGCTCCATGACCCGTGGTGTGAGCGCGGGAACCCCGCTGCATGACCTGGGGTGTGAGGGCCAGGCACCCTCAGCACCATGACCCGGGGTGTGAGGGCCGGGCACCCATTCAGTGCCATGACCCGGGGAGTGAGGCCGGCTCGATTTCAGTTCCATGAATCGGGGTGTGGGCCGGGCACCTCCAGCACCATGACCCGGGGTATGAGGGCCGGGCACCCCTTCAGTGCTATGACCCGGGATGTGAGGGCCGGGCACCCTGCTGACATGACCCGGGGTGTGAGGGCCAGGCACCCTTCAATGACAGGACCCGGAGTGTGTGGGCTGGGCACCCTTTCAGTGCCATGACCGGGGTGTGAGGGCCGGTGACTCCTTCAGTGCCATAACCCGGGGTGTGAGGGACAGGCACCCCTTCAGCACCATGACCCGGGGTTTGAGGCCGGGCTCGATTTCAGTGCCATGAATCGCGGTATGAGGCCGGGCACCCCTCCAGCACCATGACCCGGGGTATAGGGCCGGGCACCTTCAATTACATGACCGGGGTGTGTGGGCCGGGTACCATTTCAGTGCCATGACCCGGGGTGTGAGGCCAGGCATCCTTAGGTCTATAACCAGGGTGTGAGGGCTGGGCTCACCTTCAGTGCCATGCCCACGGGTGTGAGGGCCGGGCACCTCATCAGTGCCATGACCCGGGGTGGAGGGGCGGGCACCCTTTCAGTGCCATGAATCCGGGGTGTGAAAGCCGGGCACCTCCAGCACCATGACCCGGGGTGTGGGCCGGGCACCCCTACAGAGCTATGAACCGGGTTGTGAGGCGGACATCCCTTCACATGACACAGGGGTATGAGGGCGGGCACCTTTTCAGTTTCATGACCCGGGGTGTGTGGGCCGGGCACCCAATCAGTGCCATGAATCGGGGAGTGGTGGCCGGGCACCCTTCAGCTCCATGACCCGTGGTGTGGCTGCAGGCCGCTTCCACCAGCCTGGGGTGTGAGGCGGCACCCCCTGACATGAAAAGGGCGTCAGGGCCAGGCACCCTTCAGTGCCATGACCAGGGGTGTGAGGCCGGGCACTCCTTCAGTGCCATGAAACAGGGGTGTGAGGGCCGGGCACCCCTCAGAGCTATGAACCGGGGTGTAGGGCCGGGCATCCCTTCACATGACACGAGGTATGAGGGCAGGGCACCCCTTCAGTGCTATGACCCGGGATGTGAGGCCGGGCACTCAGTGACATGACCCGGGGTGTGAGGCGGGCTGTGTGTGCTGAGTGTGTGGGCTGGGCACCCTTTCAGTGCCATGACCCGGGGTGTGAGCAGTGACTCCTTCAGTGCCATAACCCGGGGTGTGAGGACGGGCACCCTTCAGCACCATGACCGGGTGTGAGGGGCCGGGCTCGATTTCAGTGCCATGAATCGCGGTGTGAGGGCCGAGCACCCTCCAGCACCATGACCCGGGGTATAAGGGCCGGGCACCTTCAATTACATGACCCAGGTGTGGGCGGGCCCCCTTTCAGTGCCATGGCCAAGGGTGTGACGGCTGGGCACCGCTTCAGTGCCATGACCGGGGTGTGAGGGCCGGGCACCTTCAGTGACGGGGCGTCAGGGCCGGGCACCCCTTCAGTGCCATGAGCCAGGGTGTGAGGGCCGGGCACTCCTTCAGTGCCATGAACAGGGGTGTGAGGGCGGGCACCCCTACAGAGCTATGAACGGTGTGAGGGCCAGGCATCCCATTGGGTCTATAACCAGGGGTGTGAGGCTGGGCTCACCTTCAGTGCCATGGCCAGGGTGTGACGGCCGGGCACCCTGTGTCATGACCCGAGGTGTGACGGCCGGGCACCCTTTCAGCTCCATGACCCGTGGTGTGAGGGCCGGGACCGCTAACTCTGACCTGGGGTGAGGGCCGGGCACTTAGGTCCATGACCCGGGGTGTGAGGGCCGTGCACCCCTTCAGTAATGACCCGGGGTGTGAGGGCCGGGCACCCCTTCAGTGCAATGAAACGAGGTGTGAGGCCGGGCATCCCTACAGACTATGAACCGGGTGTGAGGTCCGGGCACCCCTTCACATGACACGGGGTGTGATGTCCGGGCACCTCAGCTCCATGACCCGGTATGTGAGGGCCGGGCACCCCACCAGCACCATGGCCCCGGTGTGAAAGCCGGGCACCCCTCCAGCACCATGGCCCGGGTTGTGAGGGCCGGGCACCCCTTCAGTGTCATGACCCGGGGTGTCAGGGCCGGACACCCCTCCAGCACCATGGCTCCGGTGTGAGGGCCGGCACTTACACAGCTATGAACTGGGTGTGAGGTCCGGGCACCCCTTCACATGACACGGGGTGTGATGTCCGGGCACCCCTTCAGCTCCATGACCCGGTATGTGAGGGCCGGGCACCCCACCAGCACCATGGCCCCGGGTGTGAGGGCCGGGCACCCCTCCAGCACCATGGCCCGGAGTGCGAGGGCCGGGCACCCCTTCAGTGTCATGACCCGGGGTGTGAGGGCCGGGCACCCTTTCAGTGACATGACCCGGGGTGTGAGGACCGGGAACCCCTTCAATGATATGAACCTGGAGGGTGTGGGCCGGGCACCCTTTCAGTGCCTTGACCCGGGGTGTGAGGGCCGGTCACTCCTTGAGTGCCATGACCCGAGATGTGAGGGCCGGGCAACCCTTCAGCACCATGACCCGGGGTGTCAGGTCCGGGCTCGATTTCAGTGCCAAGAATCGGGGTGTGACGTCCGGGCACCCCTCCAGCACCATGACCCAGGGTGTGTGGGCCGGGCCCCCTTTCAGTGCCATGGCCAGGGGTGTGACGGCCGGGCACCGCTTCAGTGCCATGACCCGGGGTGTGAGGGCCGGGCACCCCTTCAGTGACATGAAAAGGGGGCGTCAGAGATGGGCACCCTTTCAGTGCCATGACCGGGTTTGTGAGGGCCGGGCACCCCTTCAGATTACCATGACCCGAAGGTGAGGGCCAGGGGCCTCCCTGGGGAAGAGCTATGAACCCCGGGTTGTGAGGGCCAGGGGACCCTTTCAGTGCCATGAACCGGGGTGTGAGGGCCGGGGCACCCTCCAGCACCACATGACCGGGGTGTGAGGGCGGGCACCCTTTCCAGTGCCATGAATTGGGGTGTGGCCGGGCACCCCTTCAATGACATGACGCGTACTGGGGACCCTTTCAGTGCCATAACCGGGGGTGTGAGGGCCGGTTACTCATTCAGTGCTATGACCCGGGATGTGAGGGCCGGGCACCCCTTCAGCCCCATGACCCGGGGTGTGAGGGCCTGTCACCCGTTTAGGTCTATGATCAGGGGTGTGAGGGCCGGGCACCCGTTTAGGTCTATGACCAGGGTTGTGAGGGCCGGGCACACCTTCAGTGCCATGGCCAGGGGTTTGACGGCCGGGCACGGCTTCAGTTCCATGACCCGGGGTGTAAGGGCCGGGAACCCCTTCAGTGACATAACCCTGGGCGTCAGAGCGGGGCACCCCTTCAGTGCCATGAGCCGGGGTGTGAGGGCCGGACACCCCTGCAGTGCTGTGAACCGGGGTGTTAGGGCCGGGCACCCCTTCATATGCCCCGGGGTGAGAGGGCTGGGCACCCCTTCAGCACCATGACCCGGGGTGTGAGGGCCGGGTATGATTTCAGTGCCTTGAATCGGAGTATGAGGGCCGGGCACCCTTTCAGTGACATGACCCGGGGTGTGAGGAACGGGAACCCCTCCAGCACCATGGCCTGGGGTGTGAGGGCCGGGCACCCCTTCAGTGTCATGACCCAGGTGTGTCAGGGCCTGACACCCCTCCAGCACCATGGCCCGGGGTGTGAGGGCCGGGCACCCTTTCAGTGCCATGAATCAGGGTGTGAGGCCCGAGCACCAATTTAGGTACATGACCAGGGGTGTGAGGGCCTGGCAAACCTTCAGTGCCATGGCCAGGGTGTGAGGGGCGGGCACCTCATCAGTGCCATGACCCGGGGTGTGAGGGCCGGGCACCCCTTCAGTGACATGACGCGGGATGTGAGGGCCGGGCACCCCTTTAGTGACATGACCAGGGGTGTGAGAGCCGGGCACCCCTTCAGCACCATGACCCGGGGTGTGAGGGTCGGGCACCCATTCAGTGCCATGACCCGGGGTGTGAGGGCCGGGCTCCCCTTCAGTGTCATGACCCGGGGTGTGAGGGCCGGGCACCCTTCCAGTGCCCTGAATCGGGGTGTGAGAGCCGGGCACCAATTTATGTACATGACCAGGGGTGTGAGGGCCGGGCAAACCTTCAGTGCCATGGCCAGGGGTGTGAGGGTCGGGCACCTCATCAGTGCCATAACCCCGGGTGTGAGGGCCGGGCACCCCTTCAGTGACATGACCCGGGGTGTGATGGCCGGGCACCCTTTTAGTGACATGACCCGGGGTGTGAGGGCCGGGCACCCCTTCAGCACCATGACCCGGGGTGTGGGGGCCGGGCACCTCTTCAGAGCCATGACCCGGGGTGTGAGGGCCGGGTACCCCGTCAGTGACATGACCCGGGGTGTGAGGGCCGGGCACCCTTTCAGAGTCATGAACCTGGGTGTGATGGCCTTGCACCCCTTAAGTGCCATGAAACGGGATGTGAGTGCCGGGCACCCATACAGTGCTTTGAACCAGGGTGTGAGGGTCGGGCACCCCTTCACATGACCCGGGGCGTCAGGGCTGGGCACCCCTCCAGCACCATGACCCGGAGTGTGAGGGCCGGGCACCCCATAAGTGACATGAACCGGGGTTTTAGGGCCGGGCACCTCTTCAGTGATATGAAACGGGGTGTGGGGGCAGGGCACCCCTACAGTGTTATGAACCGGGGAGTGAGGGCACTCCTTCAGTGCCATGAAAACAGGTGTGAGCCGGGAACCTTTCAGTTCCATGACCCGGGGTGTGCGGGCGGGCACCCAATCAGTGCCATGAATCGGGGAGTGGTGGCCGGGCACCCCTTCAGCTCCATGACCCGTGGTGTGAGCGGGAACCGCTTCAACCCCATGACCTGGGGTGTGAGGGCCGGGCACCCCTTCATTGACATGAACCGGGGTGTGAGGCCGGGCACCCCTTCAGCACCATGACCGGGTGTGGGCCGGTCTCGATTTCAGTTCCATGAATCGGGTGTGAGGCCGGGCACTCAGCACCATGACCATGGGTATGAGGGCCGGGCACCCCTTCAGTGCTATGACCCGGGATGTAGGGCCGGGCACCCTCAGTGACATGACCCGGGGTGAGGGCCGGGCACCCCTTCAATGACATGACCCGGTGTGTGGGCTGGACACCCTTTCAGTGCCATGACCCGGGGTGTGAGGGCCGGTGACTCCTTCAGTGCCATAACCCGGTGTGGGGACGGGCACCCTTCAGCACCATGACCGGTGTGAGGCCGGGCTCGATTTCAGTGCCATGAATCGCGGTGTGAGGGCCGGGCACCCCTCAGCACCATGACCCGGGGTATAGGGCCAGGCACCCCTTCAATTACATGACCCCGGGTGTGTGGGCCGGGATACCATTTCAGTGCCATGACCGGGGTGTGAGGGCCAGGCATCCCTTGGGTCTATAACCAGGGTGTGGGGGCTGGGCTCACCTTCAGTGCCTGGCCAGGGGTGTGAGGCCGGGCACCCCTTCAGTGCAATGAAACAGGTGTGAGGGCCGGGCATCCCTACAGAGCTATGAATCGGGGTGTGAGGTCCGGGCACCCTTCACATGACGGGGTGTGATGTCCGGGCACCTCTTCAGCTCCATGACCCGGTATGTGAGGGCCGGGCACCCCACCCAGCCACCATGGCCCCCGGGTGTGAGGGCCGGGCAACCCTCCAGCACCATGGCCCTGAGTGCGAGGCCGGGCACCCCTTCAGTGTCATGACCCGGGGTGTGAGGCCAGGGCACCCTTTCAGTGACATGACCGGTGTGAGGACCGGGACCCTTCAATGATATGAACCTGGAGTGTGTGGGCCGGGCACCCTTTCAGTGCCTTGACCCGGGGTGTGAGGCCAGTCACTCTTGAGTGCCATGACCGAGGTGTGAGGGCGGGCAACCCTTCAGCACCATGGCCCGGGTGTGAAGGCCAGGCACCTTTCAGTGCCATGAATCGGGGTGTGGGGCCGGGCACCACTTAGGTACATGACCAGGGGTGTGAGATCCGGGCACCTCATCAGTACCATGACTCGGGGTGTGAGGGCCGGGCACCCTTTAAGTGCCATGAATCCAGGGGTGTAAGCCGGGCACCCTTTCAGTGACATGACCGGTGTGAGGACGGGAACCCTTTCAATGAATCCGGGTGTGAGGTCCGGGCACCCTCAGCACCATGACCCAGGTTGTGTGGGCCGGGCACCCTTTCAGTGCCATGACCCGGGTTTGTGAGGGCCGGGCACCCCTTCAGTGCCATGACCCGAGGTGTGAGGGCCGGGCACCCCTACAGAGCTATGAACCGGGTTGTGAGGGCCGGGGACCCTTTCAGTCCCATGACCCGGGGTGTGAGGGCCGGGCACCCCTCCAGCACCATGACCTGGGGTTTGACGGCCGGGCACCCTTTCAGTGCCATGAATCGGGGTGTGAAAGCCCGGCACCCCTTCAGCACCATGACACGGGGTTTGAGGGCCAGGCACCCTTTCAGCACCTTGGACAGGGGTGTGAGGGCCGGGCACCCTTTCAGTGCCATGACCCGGGGTGTGAGGGCCGGGCACCCCTTCAATGGCATGACCCGTACTGGATGGGCCGGGAACCCTTTCAGTGCCATAACCCGGGGTGTGAGGGCCGGTTACTCATTCAGTGCTATGACCCGTGATGTGAGGGCCGGGCACCCCTTCAGCCCCATGACACCGGGGTGTGAGGGCTGGGCACCCGTTTAGGTCTATGACCAGGGGTTTGAGGGCCGGGCACCCGTTTAGGTCTATGACCAGGGTTGTGAGGGCCGGGCACACTTTCAGTGCCATGGCCAGGGGTGTGACGGCCGGGCACCGCTTCAGTGCCATGACCCGGGGTGTGAGGGCCGGGAACCCCTTCAGTGACATGACCCGGGGCGTCAGAGCCGGGCACCCCTTCAGTGCCATGAACCGGGCTGTGAGGGCCGGGCACCCCTGCAGTGCTGTGAACCGGGGTGTTAGGGCCGGGCACCCCTTCATATACCCCGGGATGTGAGGGCTGGGCACCCCTTCAGCACCATGACCCGGGGTGTGAGGGCCGGGTATGAATTCAGTGCCTTGAATCGGGGTGTGAGGGCCGGGCACCCCTCCAGCACCATGACCCGGGGTATGAAGGCCTGGCACCCCTTCAGTGCTATGACCCGGGGTGTGAGGGCCGGGCACCCTTTCAGTGACATGACCCGGGGGTGTGAGGACCGGGAACCCCTTCAATGACATGAACCTGGAGTGTGAGGGCCGGGCACCCTTTCAGTGCCATGACCCGGGGTGTGAGGGCCGGTCACTCCTTGAGTGCCATGACCCGGGGTGTGAGGGCAGGGCAACCCTTCAGCACCATGACCCGGGGTGTGACGTCCGGGCTCGATTTCAGTGCCAAGAATCGGGGTGTGAGGTCCGGGCACCCCTCCTGCACCATGACCCAGGGTGTGTGGGCCGGGCCCCCTTTCAGTGCCATGGCCAGGGGTGTGAGGGCCGGGCACCTTCGAAGTGACATGAAAGGGGTGTGAGGGCTGGGCACCCTTTCAGTGCCATGACTCGAGGTGTGAGGGCCGGGCACGCCTTCAGTGACATGACCCTGGGTTTGAAGGCCAGGCACCCCTTAAGTGACATGACCCGGGTTGTGAGGGCCGTGCACTCTGTCAGTGCCTTGAACCGGGGTGTGAGGGCCGGGCACCCCTTCAGTGCCATTTCAGTGCTATGACCCGGGTGTGAGGGCCGGCCACTCCTTCAGTGCCATGACCCGGGGTGAGGGCTGGGCAACCCTTCAGCACCATGACCAGGGGTGGAGGTCCGGGCCTGATTTAGTGCCAAGAATCGGGGTATGAGGGCCGGGCACCCTTCAATGACATGACCCGGGTGGGTTGGCCCCCTTTCAGTGCCATGGCCAGGGGTGTGACGGCTGGGCACCGCTTCAGTGCCATGACCCGGGTGTGAGGGCCGGGCACCCCTTTAGTGACATGAAAAGGGCATCAGGGTCGGGCACCCCTTCAGTGCCATGAGCCGGGTGAGGGCCGGCACCTTCAGTGCCATGAACGGGGTGTGAGGGCCGGCACCCCTACAGAGCCTATGAACCGGGTGTGAGGGCCACATCCCTTCACATGACACCGGGTATGAGGGCCGGGCACCCAGCACCATGACCCGTGTGCGGGCGGGCACCCAATCAGTGCCATGAATGGGGAGTGGTGGCCGGGCACCCCATCAGCTCCATGACCCGTGGTGGAGCGCCGGAATCAACCAACCCATGACCTGGGGTGTGAGGCCGGGCACCTTCAATGACATGAACCGTGTGAGGGTCGGGCACCTTCACAATTGCCCGGGTGTGAGGGCAGGCTCGATTTCAGTTCCATGAATCGTGTGAGGGCGGGCACCCTCCAGCACCATAACCCGGGTATGAGGGCCAGGCACCCCTTCAGTGCTATAACCTGGGTGTGAGGGCCGGGCACCCTTTCAGTGACATGACCTGGGGGTGTGAGGGCCGGGCACCGCTTCAATGACATGACCTGGAGGTGTGGGCTGGGCACCTCAGTGCCATGACCCGGGGTGTGAGGGCTGGTGACTCCTTCAGTGCCATAACCCGGGTGAGGGACGGCACCTTCAGCACCATGATCCGGGGTGAGGGCCGGGCTCGATTTCAGTTCCATGAATCGGGTGTGAGGGCCGGGCACCCTCCAGCACCATAACCCGGGTATGAGGCCGGGCACCCCTTCAGTGCTTTGACCCGGGTGTGTGGGCCGGGTACCATTTCAGTGCCATGACCCGGGGTGTGAGGGCCAGGCATCCGTTTAGGGTCCATAACCAGGGGAGGGCCGGGCTCACCTTCAGTGCTGCCAGGGTGTGACGGCGGCACCGCTTCAGTGTCATGACCCGGAGGTGTGAGGCTGCACCTTTCAGCTCCATGACCCGTGGAGGAGGGCCGGAACCGCTTCAGTGCTATAACCCGGGTGTGAGGGCCGGGCACCCGTTTAGGTCTATGACCAGGGTGAGGACGGGCACACCTTCACGTGCTGGCGGTGTGACGGCCGGGCACTGCTTCAGTGCCATGACCCGGGTGTGAGGGCCGAACCCCTTCAATGACATGATCCCGGTGTGTGGGCCGGTACCCTTTCAGTGCCATGACCCTGGTGTGAGGGCCGGACCTCCAGCACCATAACCGGAGTGTGAGGGCTGGGCACCCTTCAGTGCCTTGAACCGGGTGTGAGGGCCGGGCACCCCTTGAGTGCCATGAACCGGGTCTGAGGGCCGGCACCCCTATAGTGACATAACCCAAGGGAGGGTCGGGCACCCTTCAACACCGCGACCCGGGTGGAGGGCCAGGCACCCTGCCTGTGCCATGACCTGGGAGGGCCGGGCACCCCTTCAGTGACATGACCCGGGTGTGAGGCGGCAACCTTTCAGTGACATGACCTGGTGTGAGGGCCACACCCCTCAGTGACATGACCCGGGGGTGTGTGGGCTGGGCACCCCTTCATGTCATGAACCTGGGTGAGGGCCGGGCACCCTTAGTGACATGAACGGGTGTGAGTGCCGGGCACCCATACAGTGCTTTGAACCAGGGGTGTGAGGGCGGGCACCCCTTCACATGACCCGGGTGTTGGCCGGTACCCTTCAGTGTCATGAACCTGGGGTGAGGGCCGGGCATCCCTTCAGCACCAAGACCCGGTTGTGAGGGCTGGCACCCCTTCATTGTCATGACCCGGGGTGAGGCTGGCACCCCTTCAGTGCCATGACCCGGGTGTGAGGGCGGCACCCTTCAGTGACATGACCTGGGGTGTGAGGGCCAGGCACCCTTTCAGCCCAGACCCTGTGGAGGGCCGGGCACCCCTTTGGTGCCATTAAACGGGGTGTGAGTGCCGGGCACCCATAAGAGGCTGAACCAGGGTGTGAGGCCGGGCACCTTTCACATGACCCGGGGTGTGAGGGCCAAGTACCCTTTCAGTGTCATGAACCTGTGTGAGGGCCGGCACTCCCTTCACATGACATGTCAGGGCGGGCATCCCTCCAGCACCCTGACCCCTGGGTGAGGGCCAGGCACCCCTTCAGTGCCATGATCCGAGTGGAGGGCTGGGCACCCCTTCAGTGACATGACCGGGTGTGGCCGGCACCCTTGAGTGACATGACCCAGGGTGTGAGGGCCGGGCACCCCTTCAGCACCGCGACTCGGGGTGTGAGGGCCAGGCACCCTGTCTGTGCCAAGACCCGGGGTGGAGGGCCGGGCACCCATTAGGTGACATGACCCGGGGTGTAGGGCACCCTTTAGGTCCATGACCTGGGGTGAGGGCCGTTCTTTCAGTGACATGACCCGGGGTGTGAGGCCGGGCACCCCTTTATTGACATGACCCTGGGTGTGAGGGCCAGGCACCTCCAGCACCATGACCCGGAGTGTGAGGGCCGGGCACCTTAGTGCCATTAACCGGGGTGTGAGTGCAGGCACCCATACAGTGCCTTTGAACCAGGGTGTGAGGGCCGGGCACCCTTTCCCATGACCCGGGGTGTGAGGGCCGGGCACCCCTTCACATGACCCGGGTGTCAGGGCCGGCACCCTCCAGCACCCTGACCCCTGGGTGTGAGGGCCAGCACCCCTTCAGTGCCATGATCCGGAGTGTGAGGGCTGGGCACCTTCAGTGACATGACCTGTGTGAGGCGGCACCCTTGAGGACATGACCCAGGGTGTGAGGGCCGGGCACCTTCAGCACCGCGACTCGGGGTGTGAGGGCCAGGCACCTGTCTGTGCCAAGACCCGGGGTGGGAGGGCCGGGCACCCCTTTAGTGACATGACCCGGGGTGTGAGGGCTGGCACCTTTAGGTCCATGACCCGGGGGTGAGGGCCGTGTCCCTTCAGTGCCATGATCCGGAGTGTGAGGGCCGGGCACCCTTCAGTGACATGACCTGGGTGTGAGGGCCGGGCACCCCTTGAGTGACATGACCCAGGGTGTGAGGGCCGGGCACCCCTTCAGCACCGCGACTCGGGGGTGGAGGGCCAGGCACCCCGTCTGTGCCAGACCTGGGTGGAGGGCCGGGCACCCCTTCAGTGACATGACCCGGGTGTGAGGGCCGGGCACTTTATTGACATGGCCCTGGGTGTGAGGGCCGGGCACCCCTCCAGCACCATGACCCGGAGTGTGAGGGCCGGGCACCCCTTCAGTGCCATGAACCGGGGTTGAGGCCGGGCACCCTTCAGTGCTATGACCCAGGGTCTGAGGGCCGGGCACCCGTTTAGGTCTATGACCAGGGGTGAGGGCCGGGCACACCTTTAGTGCCACTGGCCGGGTGTGACGGCCGGGTACCGCTTCAGTGCCATGACCCGGGGTGTGAGGGCCGGAACCCCTTCAATGACATAATCCCGGTGTGTGGGCCTGGTACCCTTTCAGTGCCATGACCCTGGGTGTGAGGGGCCGGGCACTCCTCCAGCACCATAACCCGGAGTGTGAGGGCCGGGCACCTTCAGTGCCTTGAACTGGGTGTGAGGGCCGGGCACCTTCAGTGCCATGAACTGGGTCTGAGGGCCCGGCACCCTTTCAGTGCCATGAAACGGGTGGAAGGCCGTGCACCCCTCCAGCACCATGACCCGGAGTGTGAGGGCCGGGCACCCCTTCAGTGCCATGAACTGTGGTGTGAGGGCTGGGCACCCCATAATTGAAATGAACCGGGTAATAGGCTGGGCACCTTCAATGTCATAACACGGGTGTAGCAGAGCACCCCTACAGTGTTATGAACCGTGTGAGGGCTGGGCACCCCTTCACAAGACCTGGGGTGGGGCCGGGCACCCCTTCAACACCATGACCTGGGGTGTGAGGGCCAGGCACCCCTTCAGTGCCATGACCGGAGTGTGAGAGCTGGGCACCCCTTCAGTGACATGACCCGGGGTGTGAGGGCGGGCACCCTTTCAGTGACATAACCTGGGTGTGAGGGCCAGACACCCCTTCAGCACCATGTCCTGGGGTGTGAGGGCCGGGCACCCCTTCAGTGCCATGACCCGGGGTGTAAGGGCCGGGCTCCTTTCAGTGCCATGACGGAGTGTGGAGGGCAGGCACCCCTTCAGTGACATGACAAGGGGTGTGAGGGCCACGGCACTCTTTCATTGTCATGAACCTGTGAGGGCCGGGCACCCCTTCACATGACCCAGGGTGTCAGGGCCGGGCACCCTCCAGCACCCTTGACCCTGGGTGTGAGGGCCAGGCACCCCTTCAGTGCCATGACCCGGAGTGTGAGGCCGGCACCCTTTCAGTGACATGACCCGGGGTGTGAGGCAGGGCACCCCTCGGCACCGTGGCCTGGGGTGGGGCCGGGCACCCTTCCAGTGCTATGAAACGGGGTGTGATGGCCGGGCACGACTTTAGGTACATGACCAGGGGTGTGAGGCCGGGCAAACATTCATTGCCATGGCCAGGGGTGTGGAGCGGGCACTCTCCATTTCCATGGTCTGGGGGTGTGAGGCGGGCACCCTATCAGTGCCATGAATCGGGGTGTGAGGGGCCGGGCACCACTTTAGGTACATGACCAGGGGTGTGAGGGCCGGGCAAACCTTCAGTGCCATGGCTGGGGTGTGAGGATCGGGCACCTCATTAGTGCCATGACCGGGGTGTGAGGGCCGGGCACCTTCAGTGACATGACCCGGGGTGTGAGGGCCGGGCTCC
>NW_024740159.1:0-7040 GCF_018991925.1 Homarus americanus | reverse complement strand
CAGTGGAGTACCTGGGAGTGTCAGAGGTGTACCTGGGAGTGTCGGAGGTGTACATGGAGTGTCAAAGGTGTACCTGGCAGTGTCTGAGGTGTACCTGTGAGTGTCAGAGAAGTACCAGGGAGTGTCACAGGAGTACCTGGGAGTGTGAGAGGTTAGCTGCGAGTGTGAGAGGTGTACCTGGGAGTGTCTGAGGTGTACCTGGGAGTGTCAGGGGAGATCCAGGGAGTGAAAGAGGAATACCTGGGAGTGTCGGAGTTGTACCTGGGAGTGTCGGAGGCGGACCTGGAAGTGTCAGAGTTGTACCTGGGAGTATCAGAGGTGTACCTGGGAGTGTCAGAGGTGTACCTGGGAATGTCAGAGGTATACCAATGAGTGTCAGTGAAGTACCTGGGAGTGTCAGCGGTGTACCTGGGAGTGTCTGAGGTGTACCTGGGAGTGTGAGAGGTGTGCCTGGGAGTTTCATAGGAGCACTTGGGAGTGTCAGAGGTGCACCTTGGAGTGACTGAGGTGTACCTGGCAGTGTCTGAGGTGAACCTGGCAGTGTCTGAGGTGTACCTGGCAGTGTCAGCGGTGTACTTGGGAGTGTCAGCGGTGTACTTCGGAGTGTTAGACGTGTATCAGGGAGAGACAGAGGAGTACGTCAGAGTGTCAGAGTTGTACCTGGGAGTGTGAGAAGTGTATCTGGGAGTGTCTGGGGTGTACTTGGGAGTGTCAGAGGTGTACCTGGGAGTGTCTCTGAGGTGTACCTGGGAGTGTCTGAGGTGTACCCGGGAGTGTCAGAGTTGTACCTGGGAGTGTCAGAGTTATACCTGGGAGTGTCAGAGGTGCACCTGGGAGTGTCAGAGGTGCACCTCGGAGTGTCAGAAGTGTACCTGTGAGTGTTAGTGGTGTACCTGGGAGTGTCAGTGGTGTACCTGGGAGTGTCAGTTGTATACCTCAGAGTTTCTGAGGTGTACTTGGCACTGTTAGAGGTGTACCTGGGAGTGTCAGGTGGGTCTGGGAGAGTGTCGGGAGGTGCAACTGGGACACAGAGGTGTACCAGGGAGTGTCAGTGGAGTCCCTGTGAGTCTCAAAGGTGTACCTGGGAGTATCAGAGGTGTACCTTGGAATATCGGAGGTGTACCTGGGAATATCGGAGGTGTACCTAGGAGTGTCAGAGGTGTACCTTGGAATGTCAGAGGTGTACTTGGGAGTGTCAGAGGTGTATCTGGGAGTGTCAGCGATGTACCTGGGAGTGTCTGAGGTGTACCTGGGAGTGTCAGACGTGTGCCTAGGAATGTCAGAGGTGCACTTGGGAGTGTCAGAGGTGATCCTTGGAGTGTCTAAGGTGTACCTGGGAGTGTCTCAGGTGTACCTGGCTGTGTCTGAGGTGTACCTCGGAGTGTCTGAGGTGTACCTGGGAGTGTCAGAGAAGTACCAGGGAGTGTCACAGGAGTACCTGGCAGTGTTAGAGGTGTATTACGGAGTGTCGGACGTGTACCTGGGAGTGTCAGAGGTGTACCACGGAATGTCAGTGGAGTACCTGGGACTGTCAGAGGTGTACCTGGGAGTGTCAGAGGTGTACCTGGGAGTGTCAGCGGTGTACCTGGGAGTGTCTGAGGTGTACCTTGCTGTGTGTGAGGTGTACCTGGCATTGTCTGAGGTGTAACTGACAGTGTCAGCGGTGTACCTGGGAGTGTCAGCGGTGCACCTGGGAGTGTTAGAGGTGTATTAGGGATTGACAGAGGAGTACCTAGGAGTGTCAGAGGTGTTCCTGGGAGTGTCAGAGGTGTACCTGGGAGTGTCAGAGGTGTACCTTGGAATTTCAGAGGTGGACCTGGGAGTGTCAGAGATGCACCTGAGAGTGTCACAGGAGTACCTGGAATTGTCAGAGGTGCACCTGGCAAAGCCAGAGGTGCCTGGGAGTGTCAGAGATGTACCTGGGAGTGTCAGAGACACCTGGGGAGTGTCACAGGAGCAACCTGGGATTAAGCCGAGGTGTACCTGGTGTCAAAGAGGTGTACCTGGGAGTGTCAGAGGTGTACCTGGGAGTTTTAGAGGTGTACCTGGGAGTGTCAGATATGTACCTGGGAGTCTCACAGGAGTACCTGGGAGTCTCAAAGGTGTACCTGGGAATATTGGAGGTATACCTGGGAATATAGGAGGTTTACCTGGGAGTGTCAGAGGTGTACCTGGGAGTGTCGGAGGTGTGCCTGGGAGTCTCAAAGGAGTACCTGGGATAGTCAGAGGTGTACCTGGCAGTGTCAGAGGTGTACCTGGGAGTGTCAGTGGAGTACCTGTGAGTGTCATAGGTGTACCTGAGAATGTCAGAGGTGTTCCTGGGAGTGTCAGAGGTGTACCTGGGAGTGTCAGTGGAGTCCCTGTGAGTCTCAAAGGTGTACCAGGGAGTATCAGAGGTGTACCTTGGAATATCGGAGGTGTACGTGGGAGTGTCAGCAGTGCACCTGGGCGTGTTAGAGGTGTATCAGGGAGTGACAGAGGAGTACCTAGGAGGCCTGGGGTGGTGCAACTGGAGGTCAGAGGTGGGCACCTGATGCCTGGGAGGTGCACCTGGGGAGTGTCAGAGGTACCTTGGGAATTTCCAGAGGTGCACCTGGGAGTGTCAGAGATGCACCTGAGAGGTCACAGAGGCCTGGGAGTGTCAGAGGCACCTTGGGAGTGTCAGAGGTGTACCCAGGAGACGCCCGGAGGCCTACCAGGGAGTGTGAGTGGAGTACCTGGGAGTGTCTGAGGTGTAACTAGGAGTGTGAGAAGTGTAACTGGGAGTGTCAGAGGTGTACCTGGGAGTGTCGGAGGTGTACCTGGGAGTGTGAGAAGTGTTCCTGGGAGTGTCGGAGGTGTACCTGGGAGTGTCAGAGGTGTACCTCGGAGTGACAGATGTGTACCTGGGAGTGTCAGAGGTGTACCTGGGAGTGTCAGAGATGTACCTGGGAGTGTCAGAGATGTATCTGGGAGTGTCGGACGTGTACCTGGGAGTGTCAGAGGTGTACCACGGAATGTCAGTGGAGTACCTGGGACTGTCAGAGGTGTACCTGGGAGCGTCAGAGGTGTACCTGGGAGTGTTAAAGGTGTACCTGGGAGTGTCAGAGGTGTACCTGGGAGTATCAGAGGTGTACCTAGGAGTGTCAGAGGTGTACCTGGGAGTGTCCGAGGTGTACCTGGGAGTGTCGAAGTTGTACCTGCGAGTGTCGGAGGCGGACCTGGGAGTGTTAGAGGTTTACGTGGGAATAACAGAGGTGTACATGGGAGTGTCAGAGGCGTACCTGGGAATGTCAGAGGTATACCAGGGAGTGTCAGTGAAGTACCTGGGAGTCTCAAAGGTGTACCTGGGAGTATCGGAGGTGTACCTGGGAATATCGGAGGTATACCTGGGAGTGTCAGAGGTGTACCTGGGAGTCTCAGAGGTGAAACAGGGAGTGTCAGAGGAGTACCTGGGAGTGTCAGATGTGTACCTGGGAATATCAGAGGTGTACCTGGGAGTATCGGAAGTGTACCTGGGAGTGTCAGAAGTGTACCTGGGAGTGTCAGAGGTGTACCAGGGAGTGTCAGAGGTGTACCTGGGAGTGTCGGAGGTGTACCTGGGAGTGTCTGGGGTGTACCTGGGAGTATCTGGGGTGTACCTGGGAGTGTCTGAGGTGTACCTGGGAGTGTCACAGGTGTACCTGGGAGTGTCAGAGGTGTACCTGGGAGTGCCAGGGGTGTATCAGGGAGTGTCAGTGGAGTACCTGGGAGTGACAGAGGTGTACCTGGGAGTGTCGGAGGTGTACATGGAGTGTCAGAGGTGTACCTGGCAGTGTCAGCGGTGTATCTGGGAGTGTCAGAGGTGTGCCTGGGAGTGTCTGAGGTGTACCTGGGAGTGTCTGAGGTGTACCTGGGAGTGTCAGAGAAGTACCAGGGAGTGTCACAGGAGTACCTGGGAGTGTGAGAGGTGTGCCTGCGAGTGCGAGAGGTATACCTAGGAGTGTCTGAGGTGTACCTGGGAGTGTCAGAGGTGTACCTGGGAGTGTCAGAGGTGTACCTGGTAGTGTCAGTGGTGTACCTGCGAGTGTCAGAGTTGTACTTGGGAGTGTGATTGGTGTACCTGGGAGTGTCAGAGGTGTATCTGGAAGTGTCAGAGGTGTACCTGGGAATATCAGAGGTGTACCTGGGAGTGTCAGGTGTAATGAGTGAATGTCAGACCAAACCTTACAGCCCAGAATTATGTCACATATAACAGCAAGTACACCACAGACCTCGTGGTACCACCGCATTCCAGGTTGACACACCTCAGGTCGACCCTAGGGACTTGACCTGGCCCGCTAATGACGTGAGCCGGTGACCTACAACCGCACCTAGCCAAGACACCTGGCCAGGACCACACCTGCACACAATTATCCAGATCAAACCAGTTTAGTGTTAATTGTTAGAGGTCAGAAGCTGGCTGGGCCGACCCCATATAAAGGCCCTACAGTCCCGTCCACGGGCATTACCATTCGGGGGTCGATTCCTATTCCATTATCATTATCATTCTGGTTGCTGTCTCTCTCTCCCGTTCGGGTCGTCACTCGGTTCACTAAGCAGAGTCACGCACGTCCCCTCCCCAGGTCGGGAGGGAGACCTCCCGACCGGACCACGGCGTCGCCAGCTAAGCAGACTTTCCCATAGGAGGTAGCCCAGCCAGCACTCACTGGGCCTACGTCAGGGTACACGTGAGTCTTGTCAGAACGTCCTAGGGTGAGTTACCTACTGTGGGAAGTGTATTCATTCAGGTGTGTCCGAGAGTCAGTGTCAAGTAACGTAAAGCATAATGTGTTAGTACCCCGATATAATAGTGATATTAATGTGTCCATGTCATTGAGTGAATTAATAAATAGTTGTATCAAGAGGTGTTTAACAAGTTGTCCCTTTAAGAAGTAATATATGTGTATTGACATACGAGATAAGATAAGCGTAGTGACGCTGTCCAAATAACATCCAGGCCACGCTACCAAGTTTCCTATCTTTACATTCCTATCTTTACATTTCTACTCCTATATATATATATCTTCCTCTTCTCTGTTTATTCTGTCTCATTACATTGGCGGCAGCGAACTATGACGTTAACCCACGCCCCCGCGTCCCTTGTTATTGGTAACAGTGTACTTAACGTAAACCCATGCCCTCCCCCGTTAGCCATAACACCTGGCTCGTTAGTTCAAAAGTGCGTGATAAGAAGTTCCTGCTAGTAGGGTGAAAAGTGTCCTAGTGTGTCACCGTTACAGCTCGAGTAAATGTCTCTTGTAGTGGTATGTGCGAATTTTTAATAGAAATATGTTCAGTGCTTAACGTAATTTCTCAGTGTCACCCGCTATCTGTGGCATTCTCAGTAGCCCCAGGGCAGTTTGATTGTTGGTCAGTGTTGAATGTAGCCATTATGTTTCAGTGATGAAAGCGGTGTCTGTACTAACTGTTATAACTTAACATGTCTTTTAACCTACATCCTCCTCCCTGTCCTAATCCTTACCTCACCCTCCTTACCCTTCCTCCCATCCCTGTACTCTTTGACGCGCAGTGATAAATGATATTCAGTGTAGTGCGCAGAGCTTCACTCCCCGACCCAGCCTGATGAGAACATTGTCGTGACGGAAATGATAGTTGCCAAACATTGACGTATCGTATAAAGTAAACTTTTTTTTTGCGAATGCACTTCCAACTAATCCATCACCCCTTTAGGATTGTTTCTCTGTCAAATGTCTCACACAGTACCACCCATGGCCAGCCGGACGTCAACCACAGTACATACGAGCAGAGAAGAACCAGCATGATGAAAGCAGCGTGATGAATGCAGCTTGATGAAGGCAGCACGAAACCCACCACACACCACGTCACTTCTTTCAAGTCCTCCCTTGGTATAGGATTAAGAAGATTTTATATTTTTCTACTTTAGGAAGTAAGGAGTGTGGAATGGATCGCCACACAACGAACCCTGGTGAGCCCAGCCAGGGAGGGATTCACCACTGTGGAAGGTGTAAGACAGGACGGTCTTTGGTCTCGCCGACACTCACGTACGGAGGGCGAGCCCTGGTCCGCGGAACCTGCCTTACAGTCATCTAAGGAGACGACAGCCCAAACAGTGGACCGGCTTTCATCCCGGCCGGAAAGGGCCGTCGGCAGACGAACAGAAAATCGTCTGGAATATGTTGAAAATGATGATGTTGCAGAGAAGAAATACAGATGGAGCAGAAAATTTCGTCTGGAATATGTTGAAAATGATGATGTTGCAGAGAAGAAATGCAGATGAAGCAGAAAAATTCATCTGGAATATGACGGAAAACGAAGATGTATAAAGAAACTCAGATGGAGCAGAAAAATTCATCTGGAATATGAAAATGAAGATGTATAGAGGAAGAACGCAGATGGGACAGAAAACTCGTCTGGAAGAGTATAGAAACCAGGAGGAAGTGAGAAGTCAGAAGGTGTGGAGAAACGACCTACAAGGTGCGGTATGTGAAGAAAGAAGACAGAAGATGTGCTATGTGAAGAAAGAAGACAGAAGATGTGCTGTCCTGACATCACAAGAAAGCCGATGATGAAGGACCAACCGACTACAGCTGCTGAGCTGCCGCCATCCCCTATTTTTCAGATACCAGCTGGATGGAAGACGTGAGCTATGCTGGACCCAACTAATGTACTGATGTTGTTGATGTATAATAAAAATATATCAATACCCTAATATGTGAAGTAGGAACATTTTTTGTAGTTTGAAGTATTTTCTCTGATTTTGTTGATGTTCACTACAAAGAATGTTTTTTTTTAGTCTCACTTTTTTCTATGAGTTCATTTGATCAATGTCTTGGACTATGAAACACGATGTTGTAGCTATATTACTGACTGAGATGAATTATTATTTTGACATGGAAATGTAACACCTGTTATTGTTTGTAGAATGTGATTTGCAAGGTTGCCTCGGACACTATGCTACATATGAAGGATTTTTTTATTCTATGTTCACTTGCTGTTTCCTTTTTCTCCTGGCATAGAAGCTTTGATCTTGGCGGGAGGTATAGTGAGCTTTGTCAGAT
>NW_024740158.1:0-1709 GCF_018991925.1 Homarus americanus | reverse complement strand
GAGGACATCGTCGGCATATCCTGAGTGGACAACTTCTGTCGGCCACGGGAGAGATGCAATGGAGTGCATCAGTGTTAAACAAGGTGGGACTCAGGACTCCACCTTGAGGGGTGCCGAGGTTCATTTCTTGAACAGGAGACATAGAGCCTTCAACGCGAACCCGGGCCTGACGTCCAGTGAGGTAAGAGGCGATCCATTGTAGAAGTCTCCCTTTAACCCCTAACCGCGCAAGTTCAGCTAAAATGAGGGCAGGCTGAGCTGTATCAAAGGCTCCCTTGATATCAAGGAAGACGGAGATGCGGGCAGTCTGATTGCAATAAAAGGAAGCAATGGAGTGTGTTGTGCTGCGATGTTGAATGAAACCATTGAGGGAGTTAGAAGGTTTGCGGAAGCATTGAGTATCTCTGATCATCTGTAAACACAGGTGTGTGTGGGGGGGGGGGGGGGGAATTCCTGGCACACTACCTGCTGCAGGCAAGTGGTCCCTCAGTGCCTGTCTTTAGGAGGAGACATTCTGGCTGTATGGAAGGGCAGAATTTGGCTGGGGACCCAGGAGGAGGGGTGGAAGTGCGAGAATGAAAAGATTGAGGGATGTCAGCCAAAGTTGCAAACAGTGTGTGGCCAGGTTTAGGGGTTGGGCAATGTACTAGGCAAGAAGCACAGTGGGGGTGGGAGGGCAGGGTGGTGGGACAGGTACAGTAGGGGTGGGGGGAGGCACATAGGCATTGACAATATTGAGGGACATACCTTTTAGTGTGGTTGTGATGCTGTGTGCGTCGACATGCCGGTGGGGTACGGGTAGCCGGGGGTGGTGCCCTCAGGTCCAGGTAGCCCTGGTGGAGACAGCACAGACACAGGAGCCGGCGCGGCTTGCGGTGGGTGGAGGACAGGTTGAGGCACCACGTGTCGTGAAGAGGAGGCAGGACTTCGCTCGGGGGCAGCAGGACACACCAGGGCAGGCCCGGTAGGCGCTACACCAGTAGTGAAGGCCGCCGGCGGTGGAGTAGGGGGGGCTCACAGGGGGACTACCAGCTTGTGTCAAACTAGAAGAGAGGAGTGACTGGGTGGCAACAGATGGCAAGAGTAGGTCGGAGATGGTGGTACAGAGTGTAGCGAAGAGTTGTTCAATACGGTTGGTAAATTCTTGGAAGAGGATAGATTCAGCCATGTCACTGCGGGGGGGGGGGGGCAGGTCGGTTGGGGGTCTACTGACAGTGCCACTACATCGCGACCTGCAGGCCCCGGGAGGTCAGTGCCAGGGTAACACGGGCTCAAATCACTCTCTAAACTCCTACTGCTGCGCCAGACTCAGTAACTCGCATCTCCCATATATTAATCCTAACTTAAATAACTTCCTTTGTAACTTAAACAGCATCATGTAATACTGTAATTCATGTAACCAGAATCTTAACCCTTTATGTAATTAATATTTGGTGGAAAATTTGACCTTGACTTGTGTTGTTGTGGTTGTTTTATGTAACCTTTTGTTAATATTGATGTAAACATGTGCTTTATGTACCCTATGTAACCATATAATGTCTCTCTCTCTCTCTCTCTCTCTCTCTCTCTCTCTCTCTCTCTCTCTCTCTCAACAACGACAACAACATAATCAACAACCACAACAAAAACATCATCATCAACAACAACAACAACAACTATCGGTTAAATGCCACAGAATTTACCAAAACATTTTCTTTTCCGCTTCACAA
>NW_024740157.1:0-23350 GCF_018991925.1 Homarus americanus | reverse complement strand
AAGGAAGAAGAGGGATGGTCAGAAAGAAGGAGGATTAGAAGGGAGGAGGGGATCAGGCAGAAGGGGGGAGGGAGAAAGGGAGAGGGAGGATGGAAGATAGTCAAGAATAAAGGAAGGAGTAGGGTATTTGAGAGGAGGAGGAGGGATCAGGGAGGAGGAGGGGTCAGGGAGGAGGAGGGAGGTATTCAGGAAGGGCCCACTGGTTCAACCTACATGCTTCTCTCACTCCCATTTAAGGGGGGAGATGGTGGGAAAGGGAGAGAGAAGGAGAGACGGGGGTGGAAAGGGAGAGGAGGAAGGTGGGGGGAACTGGAGAGGAAAGGACGGAGAAATAAAACAAAAGGAAGACGGAGGTAAAAGGGAAGGAGAGAGAGAGAGAGAGAGAGAGAGAGAGAGAGAGAGAGAGAGAGAGAGAGAGAGAGAGAGAGGCGGGAAGGAAGGGAAAGAAAGATAGGGTGGGAAAAGAGAGTGAGAGAAAAAGGGAGGTTTAAGTGAATAAGAGGGAGGAAAGATAGAAAGTTTGAGAGTTGACATAGGAAGGAGGGAGAAGAAAAGGGAAATGGGAAGTGAAAGGCTGAAAGATAAGAGCATTAAATACAGAAGGAAAGAGAGAGAAAGGGTGAGTGTGTGTAGTGAGAGTAGCCATGGCCATACAGACAGACAGACAGACAGACAGACAGGCAGATAAACAGACAGACAGACAGACAGACATCAGGTGTTGCATACATAACGACCCGGTAATTAAATTCACCACGCTCCTCTATGCAGTCATCGCGATTCCTTTAGATTGGAGACGAATTCTGTCCTTTATCTCAGTCGTTGAATCCCGTCTTGTTATTGTTTACTGTTACGTCCAAAAGTCCAGGTCCAATTGTAAACATCAACGAGGCTCTTCAGTTTGAGACACTTACAACATCATCACGACAGCATCTTAGCTATAGTATTTCGTCTCTCCTTCTAACCTAACCTAACCTAACCTAACCTATCCTAACCTAACCTAACCTAACACAACACTACATCTCGACCCATGTTTCATCGTCTCCTTAAGGACAGAATTTGTCTCCAATCTAAACGAATCGCGATAACTGTCTGTCTGTCTGTCTGTCTGTCTGTCTGTCTGTCTGTCTGCCTGTCTGTCTGTCTGTCTGTCTGTCTGTCTGTCTGTCTGTCTTTATGGCCATGGCTACTCTCACTACACACACTCACCCTTTCTCTCTCTTTCCTTCTATATTCAATTCTCTTATCTTTCATCCTTTCACTTCCCATTTCCCCTTTCTTCTCCCTCCTTCCTATGTCAACTCTCAAACTTTCTTTCTTTCCTCCCTTTTCTCTCTCACTCTTTTCCCCCCCTATCTTTCTTTCCCTTCCTTCTCTCTATCTCTCTCTCTTGTCTCCTCCTCTCCTTTCCATTTCCCTCCGTCTTCCTTTTCTTTTACTTACCCTTCCTTTCCTCCCCCCTACCTCCCTCCCTCTCTCCAATTTCACGCTCCTTCTCCCTTCACACACCACCTCTCCCCTTTTCCCTTCCTCCCTCACTCCCTACTTCTCCCACACATCTCCCCCCTCCTTCGCTCGTCGCCATTTGCATTCCTAAAGATCCTGCGGCTAGATTTTGTCTGGAGAAAACGGTGGCCACGAAATTAGTCATAAAAAACTTCCTGTCTGCTGTCTGTCACTGTTTCTGTCTGTCTCTATCTCTCCCTGCCTGTCTTTCTGTCTGTCTCTGTCTGTCTCTGTACCTCAATCTTCTTTCCTGTCTCTATTTCTGTCTATTTCTATCTGTATGACTGTATCTTAGTAGTTTGAGGATACTGAGGGAGGACAGGCACATACACACCTTGGCGTTAGTTTACCTTAACTAGATAAGGTAAATTAAGTACACTGAGACCTTACCTTAACTAGAAACGGTAAATTAAGCGCACTGAGACTTTACCTTAACTAGATACGGTAAATTAAGTACACTGAAACTTTACCTTAACTAAATACGATCACTTATCAACTGTTAGGAGATAAAATTAAGTTAAAAATTATCTTGAAAACATAACTTTTTAGTGTCCCTTATTAACAACTAAGATCAATCTAAAGTCTTATTATAATCTTCAATTTATTTATAAGATTTAAATCTTGTGTAGTGTAGTGTAGTGTAGTGTAATGTAGTGTTCCATCCTCATTTACGAGCCTTTGTGAATACGTGTCCAGGGTCCCTCAGTCATATGTTCCGCGTGGTATAGTGTAATGAGTATTGCGTCTTGGGGGGTAACTATGATATTTCAGTTGGTATGGTGAGGGTGTGGTGGCGTGGAATGGAGGAGGAGGGGAAGAGGAGGAGGTGGTGGAGGAAGAGAAGGAGGAGGGGAGGAGAAGTAGGGGGAGGGAGAGGAGGAGGAAAGGAGCAAGAAGTGGAGGAGGTGCAAAAGAAAACATCATCAACACAATTGCTTTCAAAACACACACACACACACACACACACACACACACACACACACACACACACCCACACACACACACACACACACACACACATTCTCTCTAAACCCAGAGAAGAACGACACGATCAAAAACAAAGGAAGTTCGGCGCAAAGGCAATTGAATCCAAAGAGTTAACAGAGAGATGGAACGATCCAATTAGCATCGGATCACGGGCGTTGTTCTCACCGTCGAGGAGGTTACGTCAAATAGAGTCCTAATTTGCGACTCCCTGAAGGACTTGAAGGATAAGCCGTGACCCGAGGAAGGATTTGTCCATTGAGTATTGATCCTATGATGAAGGATAAGAGGAAGATTTGAGTCCACGGTTCTCTGTCAACATTACGAGGAGACAAAGATGGAAAGATTGATGGTAAGAAGACATGGTTGATATCATAGAGAAGCACAGCAAAGGAGAGGAGGAGGAGAGAAAAGGAAGAGAGGATGTGGGAAGACAAGAAGAAAGAGGAGAAGAAGGGAATAGAGGGAGGGGGAAGAAAACAGGGGAAGGAGAGGAAAGAAGAAAGGGGGAGGAGGAGAGGAATTGAGGAGAAAATGAGGGAAGAAAAGAAGAGGAGAGGGAAGGAATAGAGAGAGGGAGGAAGGAAGGAGAAGACAGGAGCAGAAGGAGAGGAAAGAATAATGGACACTATGGAGGGGAAGAAGAAAGCAGGAGGAGGAGGAAGGGGAAAAAGGAAAACAGGTGAGGAGGAGGAGACGAAACATGACAAAAATGAAGTGAGGAAAGGAAGAGAAGTAAGGAAGATGAGGAAGAGATAAATGAGGGAGAAATTACAAGAAGGAGGAGGAGAGGGAAGATGGAGAGGGAGAGAGGGGACGAGAAGAGATAAATGTTCAATGGAAGATGTTCAAAAATATTCCCCACACGTTCAACTACTAGGCTGGTTAAATTAAGGCTTGGGTGAGGGAGGAAGGGGAGGGGGGATGAGGGAGGGGAGAGGAAGGGGAGGTGGGTTGACGGAGGGGAGGGGGGATGAGGGAGGGAGGGGATGAGGGAGGGAGGGGGGGACGAGGGAGGGAGGGGGGATGAGGGAGGGGAGAGGAAGGGGAGGTGGGTTGACGGAGGGGAGGGGGGATGAGGGAGGGGAGAGGTAGGGGCGAGTGAGGGCACTAAGGGGGTGAGGGTAGGATGTAGGGACAGGGTGAAAGACATTGTTATGGCAATTGTTGTGTAGACTGAGGACCTGTACTGTGTGTGTGTGTGTGTGTGTGTGTGTGTGTGTGTCCTAACTAGCGACCCTCCCTCACCACCAACACACACCACAACATCCTCCCTTAGTCAAATTTCCCTTTTTGGTTGATTCTTACTTTAAAAAAATATAAATATTCCAATTTTCGCCATTTTCCATCTTTTCGAGGTGGAAGGGGAGGGAGAGGGGAGGGGGAGGTCACCAATGGCACCTTTAAAGTGCTATGCCCATAAAGATGTTATGAGCGACTTTTATACCCCATTTGGTATCCCAGACGATCTTATAAACATCGTCCTTTAAGACCAGCTACCTCGCTCACTCGTATTTGCCTGGCCTAGAGGGGAGGGGAGGGGAGGGGAAGATCCGAAGGTGTCCCATCAACAATAGAATCTCCAGAGGTGAAAATTCCCCCGTATCGTAAAGTGTGAATCATCCTTAGGGTCGATCGTGGGTTAGTATTGTCTTCGGTGCCTCACATTCCACTATTCTCCCGTTTGTGAATATTTTCTTGTGATTTACCTTGTTAAAACAGATATTACCGACCCTTTACCGCACTAATGTTTACGGTCGTGGGGGAATGATCTACAGTATATGATTATTTGTTCATGATGATAGTTTGGATTTGTGTTTACGTCGTGTTTGTGTGCTTTAGTGTTTGTGTGTGTTTATATTTGTGTTTCTTTACTGTTTTTATGTTTGTATTTTGTGTTTGTTTGGTGTTTATATTTGTTTAATGTTTGTGTATGTTTATGTTTGTGTTTGTTTTGTGTGAGTTTAGTGTCTGTTACTGTTTGTGTGTGTGTGTGTGTGTGTGTGTGTGTGTAAAGAGGGCGTATATACTGTGTTTCTCTGGGTTCAAACAGTCTCTGCCATACCAACTCTGAGCACCAGGACTTCAAACATGTACAGAAATTCAGGCGAGATACACATGGCTCCCCAACACACCTGAAATTTTATACCAAAGATACACACACAGTATAACGCTTTGTACACACACACACACACACGTACGTTCCCCCAAAACAGTATGGGGTCAAGTTTGAATCATACCCCCACCCCACCCCACCCCACCCCACCCCACCGCAGCCCACCCCAGCCCACCCCCTTGATATGATCCCTTTAAACACACGAAACTTGGGAGAACATTTTGGCCCAGATCATAATGACACCTAAAGCGTATTAGCACTGTTATGCCTCGGAGAAAAACCGGTTTTCTGAGGGGGTCTGACCCGCTTTCGGATATCGGGTAAGGATAAAAAAGAGGGGAGTGGCCTCATAGACGAGGGGAAATGGCCCAGTAAATACGGGATTTTACAATCTCTTTGAGGGGAGTATTTCTGAACTCAATAGACATACTTCACATTTTCAATTCCTGGGGTGTGGGTGTGTTGAATTGGAAAGGGAGAAAGGAGAAGAGGAGAAATAGGGATGGGAGATGGGTAGATGGAGAGAAACGGGGAGGGTAAATATTAAAGGAGAGGGGGGAGAAGAGGGAGGGGAGAGGAGGAAAGGAGAGAGGCGGAGAGGGTTATAAGAGGGGAAGGAGAGGAGAATCAGAGGTAAAAGAGAGGGGAATCATAAAGGAGGAGGCAGGAAAAGAAAGAACGTGGAAAAGGAATACAAAAGGGAGGAAGTAATGGAGGAAAGAGGGAGGGGATAAGAGAGGAGGAGAAGATAGAGTTATGCTGCTATGGAAAAGGAAATGAGAATAGAAAGGGATAGTTAGAGGGGAAGAGAGGGAGAGAAAAGTGATGAGAGGAAAGGAGAGGGATAATGGAAGATGAGGAATGAGATGATATGAGAGTAAAAGAAATGACAGAATGGGGGAAGAAGGGTAGTGGAAGAGGATAAAGGAGAGAGAGAGAGAGAGAGAGAGAGAGAGAGAGAGAGAGAGAGAGAGAGAGAGAGAGAGAGAGAGAGAGAGAGAGAGAGAGAGAGAGAGAGAGAGAGAGAGAGAGAGAGAGAGAATAATGGAAGGGAAGGAGGGTGAATGGTAATAAGTCATATGAAGGGTTTAATGTTGTCATGGCGAGGATGTTTTTTTACCCCTGTAGAGGCACCATAGATGTCTTCTGTACACACACACACACACACACACACATGAATCGGCTGGATTGTACAATTAACCAGGCCGTTCACATATATTTATTATTTGGGTTTAAGTAACGAAACCCAAACTGTAGTTCCTTGTTTTATTATAAAAGGATTGTATCTATAATTCCTGAGTGTAGATCGACCGTAAGTTCCACTGTATATGAGTGAATGAGAAAGGGACGGCGTTAATGTATTATAAACGTTAGGTCACGTCCTTACGATAAAACTTGCTGTGAGCGACTACTCGAGTAAGGGCCTCGCTGTGAGGGCTTACAGATATACTGACGACGGGCCTCTACCCTCTCGGGAGAGTTGCCCTCTCACATGTACAACTCATGTCTTACTCATAGACAGTGGAAAGTTACAGAGTGGTGAATCTGAATATAATATCAGATGTATTGACCCATTTATATAATATGTTCTGTTGATGAGACAGGGGCCCATGACACACACAAATAAGAAAAATTAAAATAAATGAAATTTTACCAAAATCGTAAGTGAATTAATTATCAATCAACAGGTAATGGGAAGGTGTGTAGGAGGTGTAGAGGTGTGTAGGAGGTGTAGAGGTGTGTAGTGGGTGTAGAGGTGTGTAGTGAGTGTAGAGGTGTGTAAGGGGTGTAGAGGGAGGTGGAGGTGTGTAGGAAGAGGTAGAGGTGTGTAGGAAGAGGTAGAGGTGTGTAGGACGTGTAGAGGTGTGTAGGGGGTGTAGAGGTAGATGTGTGATTGAGGGGGTAGAGGTGTGTAGAGGGAGGTGTCGGGATGGCAGGAGACGAGTGTTTTGTCTTCTCGCCACCAGGAGGCCTGGTATACTACGAGCCTAAAACCATTTCCCTCGTAATTCTTTTCCACCGCTGTGTGCTCTCGTCTTATTTCCCAAATCAAAAAAATTTTCCCAGAGAAATTAATAATACGAATTAATCCACACTGGTTAAATCTGACATGTTGTAGAAATAAGACAAATTCAGGAGTGTTGAAATATTGGTAGGTGTGGAAGTGAGGGATAATGATGTTAGCACGTGCCCCACCCATTATGCTGCAGGCACTCCCTCCCCCCACGTAGAAATGGGACGCCGATGAGGAGGGGGAGGGGGACCACGATCTAATAATCTAGTTTCTGTGGTTCTTAACCTGGGGGGCGTCAGTAATTTCCAGGAGGGGTGCAAGCCCTAGGGAAAAAGTAGGAATTTCTCTAATTATAATTATAGTTTTTATTCTCTTAACAAGAGCGTGGGCTAATATTGAGAAGTTTATGAAAAAATGCAAAAGTATCACAGCTACTGATGTATGCTCGTTTCGTGTCAGGCAACAGTGTAAAAGAGGCAATGCTGTTCTGTCACCCCATGGAAAGTTGTACAATAACAGCAGCTATTTTTCATGATGTATCAAACTTCTTTCGGGAAAACCAACTTTCTTGGGACTCGCTGGTAGGGGTGTTTTAGGTACACACTGCATACTTCATCGTGAATCCTTAGTATCCAGAACTTTACCTGCTTAAGTGAGGGATGTCCTGAACGTGGCTATCAAGGTAGTCAACTTTATCAAAGCTGGAGCCTTAAACAGTCGTCTCTTCAAACTGCTGTGTAAGGATATGGAATCTGAACATGAAACCTTGCTTTTTCACACGAACGTACGATGGCTATCAAAGGGTAACATGCTTGGACGGCTTTATGAACTACAAGAAGAAGTAGCAATATTTCTTGATTCGAAGCAGAAGGCAGATCTCCATGACAAGTTCCAGTCTGAAGGCTTTCAGCTATCTCTAGCTTACCTGGTGGACATCTTCGAAGCGTTGAATGCTCTCAACCTTAAACTACAAGGGAAAAACATCAACATCATCATGTACCACGACACCATTCCAACCTTCATCGCCAGACTCGACCTCTGGAAGTGCTGAATTCAGCAGGGAAATACAGCCAGTTTTAGTAACTTGGATTCTGGTCTCATTCACGCTAACCTTTATTCTGAGTTAAATAAACAAATAATCACTCATCTAACTGACTTGAAAACAGAATTCATCAGATACTTCCCAGAGATAGATGAGAAGCGTGAAGCCTGGAAATTCATCAGGAACCCGTTTCAATGTGAAGTAGCTGATATTTCGGATGAAGTGCAAAAGGAGTTTCTTGAGTTGAAGTTCAACTCCACAGCTAAGGAAGACTTCAAAGAACTGGATCTTGAGACGTTCTGGGTCAAGTACCTTCCTGTTTACCCTCTGATCTCACATCAGGCTCTTCGGATTCTAACTATGCTCGGATCCACGTATGTTTGTGAAGCTGCATATTCCACGCTCGTTGCTGTCAAGACCAAGTACAGAAACAGGCTGAATGTTGAAGGGGATTTACGTTGTGCACTCTCTGGCATTCAACCACGCAGTCAAGATCTAGTAACTAAGAAGCAGTGTCAAGTATCTCACTAATTTATCCTCAATAAAAAGACTAAAAACACAATATTTTTCATTTTTCTTTAAAATCTGGGAAGGAATTTTATTCATAGATGCAAGGGGGGCGTGGAGGTAAGGACCAATTCCTAGAGGGGGCGTGGTAGTAAAAAGGTTAAGAGTCAGATTCTAGTGGTTTATACCGCCACCTTCACAATCATCATCCTGGCGACGTTTTCCTACGATTCTCGAATTCTGTTGAGTGTTGTTCTACAGTACACAGCACCAAGCAGCGTGAAATTACACTTTTGTAAAAAAAAAAAAAAAAACACCAACCCAACACACCATCCACGACAAGTGCCCTACGTCCTCTCAGAGACGGTGAGGTCAAGGGTGAGTCCAGGGAGTGTAACACAGACCTCTGTGTCCTAAGAACACGAAACCGCTGGAACAGCCTTGAACTCACCGCCTCCGAGACAACAGAGGATACCAGTCGTGTCTGACCACCAAGTGGTGACATTGTAATAAATATTGGACCTTGTATATATATTACATATTCCGTACACATGTTTATCAGCGGCCCTTGTGGAGGTATAACATTTTCCTGAGTGTTTCTTGTATTATCTTACAGGTATTTTGCTCCACGTGTGTGTACTGGCAGTGGAGGAATAAACCATTACAAGGTCTGGATTATATACGTGAGGCTGAACTTAAGAGCGGAGAAGATGTTCCCGATACAACCAACCAACATCACTGTACAGTCAGTAGTTCATGTGATAGAGAATAAATAATACAAGACATATTTATCACCCGTCTAGAGACAATTGGCTTCACGTTGCATGTTTCTCAAATGAGAGTCAGAAAAATAATTTACTAATTTCATTAAAAATAATAATATTTATTTAGTTAAGAGATACAGCAGGCAGAGTAAATGTTGACTGTCATAAAGGTGGAAACTTATATATAAATTAACTCCAGTAGTAAGTGCTAGTTGGAGGATTAAGTGCCTCCTTCCTCCCTTAACTTGTTCCTCCTCCGCCCTCACCTGATTTGAGGAGCAGGATTCTCACAGGGTGGTACTGAATATTAGGTGTTCTTCCTAACACTATCACTTGGAGGATTACCTTAACCGATAGGTCAACAACTGCAAATATGTTGCCTGTACAACAAGTGAACTAACGTTGGTTGAGCACTGTGGCGTGTGTAGGTGCCCGCAAGGCAAGGCCTATACCCTTGTGGTCACGCTGGGCCATGTGGTGAGGGCTTGTTTACACAAACCCCCCTCCTCATAGTGTGCCAGGCTGGATAGTTTTTTTTAAACTAAAATTGACTTTGATGCTGTATCTAACCAGAAAAACAGAGATACTATTAAGAACAAGTGTAGTGTAATAAAAGTGTTTATAAACTGAGAATACTCCTGCTACCTTGGTCCCTCTGACACCACACTCCCTCCGCGGGAGGCCCGCTCATGGCCTCCCCTCACACCGCTGACACGCTGTAGATGCCAGTTTCCCTTGTCCTGTAAGAGGGTTACGCCTCCCAACCGCCGCTGGCTTCCTTGGAGTGCCAAGCAGTCCTCGGCCCTCTGACGTAGGCATATTGGTCGAGTCCTGTAACTCCTCCATGTCTGAGTTGACTGGAGACCCAGTCACTCGCTTTAACTCTCCTGATGCACTGAGTGAGCCAGGTGACTATGTTGCTGACCTTGACACCAATGGAGAGGATGGCTTTCAACTAGTTCAGTCCAGGAACAAGCGTAAGGCCGAAAAGGCAGAAAAACTTAGAGACTATTAACTACAACCTCAACCCCCCATGAGAGTAAGATTAAACTTCCCTGAAGGTACACCACCTGAAGACAAGTATCTCTGGCTGAATGATGCGGAAGATAAACACCCAGACGCAGAGTTTCAGTTCAGAGTCGGTACACAAGATCATGTTCTGATTAGAAGCGACCCAGCAGTCATACAGGATCTCCTCACCAATAGCATAAGGGGAATAACCATGGAACAATCATCCCAACCATCGAGCAAGAAAACCATCTTAATCATAGGGCTTGACCAGTACCAGACCTCTGACCCAGCTTGGAGAAGGTCGTGCCCGATAGTGTTCCCGTTAGAGACCAAGGAAAATGGCCGCCGTGGATCGTTGTGTCGTGGGGGAAGAGGAGGGGAGTGTGGGGAAAGACGACCTCCTTGCCACTCTGTTAAGGCAGCTGGGGCAGTTGAGGAGTGAGGTTGACACTCTAAAGGGGGAAAATGAAGCCCTCAGGACGGAACTCCTTCAGGTAGGTGTCCTGCCTAGCAGGACACCTGCGAAGGAGGAGCAGGCGTCGAGAGTGGTTGTGTCCAAGGGGACTAGGGTCAGGCTCAGGAAAGCTGACCAGGGTGTGGAGTGTAGTAACCCTTACCAGGTGCTGCAGGAAGCTGGCGAGGAAGAGAAGAGGCAATACGGTATGGATCAAGGAGAGGAAAGGGCAGTTGTACAAACCCTGCCCACAGGTAAGGTCGTGGTAGTTGGGGACAGCCAGGTGAGGTTTGGAGATAGGGCTTTTTGTGCGAGAGATAGGAAACGTAGGACTAGGGTGTGTTTTCCTGGGGCTGGGATAGGGCATGTAGCCGAGAGGTTAGACAGGGTTTTGTCAGGGGAGGGTACCAATCCAGTAGTGTGTCTTAGTGTGGGAGGAAACGACATAGGTAAGGTTAGGAGTGAGGAAATTTTCAAGAGGTATAGGGAGGCGCTGGGGAAGATTAGAGATAGGGGAGGGATCCCGATAGTATGTGGTGTCTTGCCTAGAAGAGGGGTTGGTCGTGAATGGCTGTCCAGGGCAATTGCTATAAATTGCCGACTGGAAAAAAATTATGCAAACAATGGTTGGGCATTCATTGATAACTGGCAACGATTCTATGGCAACGACGGAGTACACTTGTCTCGTGAGGGGGTAAAGACGTTGTCTGCATCCCTGGAGCGTGAAATTGTCACTCCGAAGGGGGGGTTTCGCCAGTAGAGAGGGGTCGGGGAAAGTGGGAGTCAAAAAACAAGCAGGTCCTGGGAAGTAAAATTAGATGCTCAGGACAAGGGGTAAAACAGGACCAGGGTAGGGTAGGTTTAAATGTATACTATACAAACAGTAGGAGCGTTCAAAATACAATAGACTTGCTGAGAGCGGTTGTATGTACCGAGAATGTAGACGTCATACCAATCACCGAAACTTGGATGAATCTGGCGAGCAAAAATTTTTTATCAGAGTACCACATACAAGGGTATAACCTTTTTCACAAGGACAGGGAAGGTAGGAAGGGTGGAGGGGTCGCACTCTTCGTCAAGGATACATTAAAATGTTGTATTAATAATTCAATAAAGGGTGAAATAGGCACCGAGTCTGTGTGGGTAGAAATCAAGGAAGGAAGAGAAAAACTAATTATGGGAGTGATTTACAGGCCCCCAAGTCTTGGCAAAGAAGCAGTTCAGCCCATATGGCAGGAAATGAGTAGGGCAGCAAAATATAACAACCTATGCATTATGGGGGATTTCAACTTCAGAAATATTGACTGGGACAACATTGTAGGCGACTATGATTCTGAAGACTTCCTAGACGCAGTACAGGACAATTTTTTGAAACAACTAATTACAGAACCTACTAGAGGTGACAATATATTAGACCTAGTATTAACAAATAAAGAAAATATTATCAGAGATATCACAGTAGGGGAAGAACTAGGTAACAGTGATCACAGAGAAATCAGGTTCACCCTAAATTGGGAAACGAAAAACAATGACAATATGGTCAGAGTCCAAAACATTCGGTTGGCGGATTATCAGGGGTTAAGAAGGTACCTAGGTGAGGTCACCTGGGAACAGTCACGTCAGTTCCCAGTAGGAAGGGGTGAGGTCATAGATGACACAACAATTGATCATGACTATAATATATTCACTAGTTTACTACATAAAGCACAAGAACAAAATATACCATACAGAAAAATTAGGTCAAATAAGAATGAGCCAAGGTGGATGACCAGAAAACTTAAACATGACATAGGAATAAAGAAAGGAATATATAAGAAATTAAAGGGAGGGGAGGAGCAGCTCAGAAACAGGCATAATGAACTATCTAGGAATGTTATGAAAAATGTAAGGAAAGCAAAGAGAGACTATGAAATAAAAATAGCAAGAGAATCCAAGGCGAATCCCAAGGGATTTTTCCAGGTATATAGGACAAAGGTCAAGGACAAAGTTGGGCCTTTAAAGTCAGGGAGGGGCGAATTGATAAATGGCAGTGAAGAAATAAGCAAAGCATTGAACAGCTACTTCTTATCAGTTTTCACAGAAGAAATTTGCGATGAAATTCCAGAGGTGGAACTGATATTTAAGGGAAAGGAAGAAGAGAAATTAAAGAATATCACTATCAGAAAAGAGGATGTTCTTAAGAAGATAAATAAACTAAAGAAAACAATATCCCCAGGGCCGGATGAAATTTTCTCTCGAGTCTTGAAAGAGTGTAGGGAACAGATTAGCGGACCCTTCGTAAACTTATTTACAAAATCATTAGACACTGGAGTTGTGCCAGACTTGTGGAAACAGGCAAATGTAGTACCCATATTCAAAAAGGGAGACAGAGCATCAGTGTCAAATTACCGGCCGATCAGTTTGATGTCAGTAGTGGGGAAATTTCTTGAATCAATTATAGCAGATAGCATCCGATCGCATCTAAAGAAAAGCAAATTAATCTACGACTCTCAACATGGGTTTACAAGGGAAAATCTTGTCTAACAAATCTGCTAACGTTTTTTAGGAAAGTCTTCGAGGTAGTAGATAATGACGAAAATTACGATGTTATTTACTTAGACTTTAGCAAAGCATTTGACAGAGTACCGCATCAGAGGCTTCTGAGAAAAATTAAGGCTCATGGTATCGAGGGGAAAGTTTTAAATTAGATAAAATCATGGCTCACCGATAGAACGCAGAGGGTCAGCGTAGATGGTGTTAAATCTGAGTGGGGCCGTGTAACCAGTGGGGTTCCCCAGGGGTCAGTACTAGGCCCACTCTTGTTCATAATCTACATAAACGATATAGATACTGGGATCAGCAGTGACATAAGCAAGTTTGAGGATGACACCAAAATAGGGAGGCAAATTAATTCAGGGCAGGATGCAAATGCATTACAGGAGGATCTAAATAAACTGCAGGGGTGGTCTGAAAAATGGCAAATGAAATTCAACACCAGCAAGTGCAGCGTACTTAATATTGGAAGAACAAATACTTATAATGTATACAGCCTTAACAACATCAACCTAGAGAAGTCGACTTGTGAAAGAGACCTAGGGGTGCTTGTAAGCCCAGACCTACGGCCTAGAAAACAGTGCGTTAATGTTCGAAATAAGGCAAACAGAGTATTGGGTTTTATATCTAGAAGTGTAAGTAACAAGAGTGCAGAGGTCTTATTGCAACTATATCTTGCGCTAGTCAGGCCGCACCTCGATTATGAGGTTCAGTTCTGGTGCCCCTATTATAGAATGGATATAAATTCACTAGAGTCGGTGCAGCGAAGAATGACAAAAATGATTCCGGGACTTAGAAACCTTCCATATCAGGATAGGTTAAAGAAACTTAACTTGCATTCCCTAGAAAGACGAAGAGTGCGGGGAGATATGATAGAAGTATTTAAGTGGGTGAAAGGAATCAATAAAGGGGATATAGATAAAGTTCTTATAATATCCGAGCAGGATAGGTCTCGGAGCAACGGATTCAAGTTGGATAAGTTTAGGTTTAGGAGGGAGATAGGAAGAAACTGGTTCACAAATAGGGTGGTGGACGAGTGGAACAAGCTTAGCAACTTTGTAGTTAGTGCGGGAACTCTGGAAAGATTCAAAAGGAGGCTAGATAGATTCATGGATGATAGAGAGTGGTAGTAACTCTCGACAGGAGCTGCCATGCACAGGCCAACCGGCCTATTGCAGACTCCTTATTTTCTTATGTTCTTATGTTCTTATTCGAGTCCGTGGTGCCTATCGGACTCTGAAGGTAACTCTCTATCAACCCCCTACCCGTAGGTGTTGCAATTGTCAACACCGGGGCCATGTGGCCCGGTTATGCCCCTCGATTAAGCCGTGGTGTGGTCGATGCTCAACACAACATGCAACACAGGCTTGCAGAGATACAGCTGCTCAATGGGGTGTCGTTCAACACAAGTGTATTAACTGCAAAACATATGGAGTTCCTGTATGGCACCATGACTGTCCTAGAGCTCCTACGCCCCTTCAGCGCCCAGACCCGCCACCCAGGCAGGTCTCAAGAAACACTAATGCTGCTAGGGTACTCCCTACGGCCAACCCCTGGCCCACCCACCCACCAAAGCTCCAGGATCATCACCAGCAGTCATCGAAAGATCAGTATGGGGCAACACAGACGTACCGATACAACAGGTAGCTGTCAACACACCCCGTGAAGAGATCAATGATTTGAAAAATGAAATTAAAGCACTCAAAGCTCCATTTACAGCTCAAACTGATATGTTAAAGAGCCTCTGTGATACACTACAGAAAAAGAACACCACCAACACAGTGCAGCAGCTATGGAAAGATTACAGTCAAACTGAAGACATTCAGATGTCAGTACCAGATGTGGAAACTCAAGACCCACCAGGAACTATTGTCTACGCAGAGGAAAATAGTGATACTGGTAACAGTTCTATTGATGCCTCTGTGGACATGGTCAGTGAAGATGAACAAACACAAAGAGAAAATGGTGGTGATATCGAGTGTAACCAAAGTGTTTTGTTGTCTGCCACTGACTTACAACAATTGTTGAGCCGTACATGCTCCAGAAATGTTTCAAAAAGGTTAAATGGCCTACTGCCTGCCGAAGGGACAGGCAGCATAGAAAAGCACAGTATCATACAGTGCCTTTTGCTTCTTTCCAAATACAGTTCATAATGGCCAGTGTTAATACCAGACAAAGATACAGAGCGGTGAAGGTGATTAGTTGCAACATCTCATCCCTTAGAAAACGATACCCTGACCTACACCACAAAGTTGTGACTGAGGACATCGATATTGTGTGTCTGCAGGAGTGTCTCACACCTAATGGTAAGCCCCCACTCAGTCTGCCCAATTATGTGTATTATGATCCTAGTTCTACTCACACATGTTTGATGTATGTTAAGAAGTCACTCCCGCATGTACCTCTTGTATCCAAAAAGACTACCAACCTTCAGTACCGTGGGATCACTATCCACCTGGGCAACTCCACACTCAACGTGCTAAACGCCCATAATTAGTAAAGATATGTATGAGAAACTATTTACGCATGTGCCTTTAGAAGACTCAGGTGTCAAGTTGAGAACTTATACTGGAGAGATTTTGAACACAGAAGGTAAATTAGAGTGTGAGGTAAAGTACAAAAATCAGAATTTAAAGTTGCCATTAATTATAGCTAGTTATGTGAATAGACCAACTTTGTTAGGTAAGAACTGGTTGTGTGAACATGAGATGGACTGGAAGGAGATATTTAGTGTTAGAATGTGTAACAGTATTCCAGGTCTTGAGAAATTGCTTGAAAAATACAAGATTTTATTTGTAAAGGGACAGGGTGGTATAAAGGGTTATGAAGCTCATATCACCATTGACAAAGATGTTACACCCATATATGCTAAGTCCAGACCTGTTCCTTGTGCATTGAAAGGTGAGGTTGAGAAGGAATTAGACAGACTTGTGAGTATTGTGAAAACCGCCAAGAGCAATTGGGCTGCTCTAATAGTAATTGTACCTAAAGCTGATAAATCTGTTAGACTATGTGGTGATTATAAAGTTACCATTAACCAAGCTGTTGAGGATGAGCAATATCCCTTACCCACATCTCAAGATTTGTTTGCTGCACTAACAGGTGGAACCATTTTCACTAAGTTAGACTTGTCCCAAGCATATGCTCAGGTCTCTGTTGATGCTGAAAGTCAACAGTACCTTACCATCAACACTCATAAAGGATTGTATAAGTTCAAAAGGTTGCCTTATGGTGTTAAAAGTACACCAAAGTTATTTCAGTGCATCATAGACAAAATTCTTGTGGGTCTTCCCAATGTGTTATGTTTTCAGGATGATGTCCTTATTGTTGACAGTGACATCCAAAATCATGTCAAAACCCTAGCCACAGTATTCGAAAGATTGTTGGCACACAATGTCAGGCTCAACAAGAGCAAATGTTCATTCCTAGCTAAAGAAGTAACTTATCTTGGCTACAAAGTGAATGCAGAAGGGCTGAGACCTGTAGAGGATAAAGTAGGAGCCATAGTAAATTTACCTGCTCCAAAAAATGTCAGTGAATTGAAAGCTTTCCTGGGTATGATACAGTATTATTCAAGGTTCTTGAGTGGACTTTCATCAGTTTTAGCCCCTCTGCATGAGCTATTAAAGAAAGGGATACCATGGAAATGGAACAGTGCAACTCAGAAGTCATTTGAAGATTGTAAAGCTGCTCTGTCTAGTAGTGATGTTTTGGTCCACTATGATACCAGTAGAACACTAAAGCTTGCTTGTGATGCATCGGGCTAGGGATTAGGTGCTGTCATAAGTCACATAATGGATAACGGTGAAGAAAGACCCATTGCATATGCCTCGAGAACTCTTACCCAAAGCGAGAAAAATTATGCACAAATAGAGAAAGAGGCTTTGTCTATCATATTTGGAGTAAAGAAATTTCACCAGTATCTATATGGGAGGAATTTTGTTTTAATAACTGATCACAAGCCTCTCTTGGCAATTTTGGGTCCTAAATCACCTGTTCCTACACTTGCTGCAGCAAGAATGCAGAGATGGGCTTTGATATTGTCGGCATATGACTATGAGATACAGTACAGACGTTCAGATGATCATTCCAATGCAGATGCTTTGTCAAGGTTGCCAGGTAGTGGATCAAATGATGGAGTAGAGCCTAAGGTTTATGCTGTAACCATGATAGCAGAAGATTTTCCAGTCACCTCCGGAATGATTGCTCATGAAACTAGGAAAGATGTTGTATTAGGAAGAGTCCTGGAGTATACACTAAATGGATGGCCAGAGATTTGTCCATCCTTAGACTTTCAACCGTATCATTTAAGGAGATGTCAATTATCAGTAGAACAGGGATGTGTGTTGTGGGGTATGAGAGTGTTAATTCCACAGTGTTTTAGAGGGCAAATATTGAATGAACTGCATTTTGAACATCCAGGTATATGTGCTATGAAAGCATTGGCCAGAAGTTTTGTGTGGTGGCCTAAACTGGATGGTGAAATAGAAATGATGGTACGTGAGTGCTCTGTTTGTCAGAATGTTAGGAGTATGCCACCCAGCACACCTTTGAAAACCTGGAAATGGCCTACCCGTCCCTTCCAAAGAGTACACATTGACTTCTGTAATAAGGGAACAGACAAATTTCTTGTATTAATTGATAGTCATTCAAAGTGGATTGATGTTAAGCACATGTACAGTACTAATGCTGGTAGCACCATTGATGAATTAAGATTAATGTTTGCCGAACATGGAATACCAGAAGAGGTAGTTTCTGACAATGGTCCTCCATTCCAATCATCAGAGTTTAAAAACTTCATGAGATTCAACGGTGTAAAGCATGTTCTGACCCCGCCCTATCATCCTGCCTCTAATGGTGTAGCTGAGAGAGCAGTTAGAATTGTAAAGGAAGCACTTTCCAAGCAGGTAATTCAAGGAACTGTAGGAAAATCAATGAAACACAGACTAGCAAATTTCTTACTCAGATACAGAATCACGCCACATAGTGTGACAGGATGTACTCCTGCAGAGTTAATGGTGAAGAGACAGTTGAGAACAAGATTAAGTTTAGTTAAGCCAAGTCTGTTTGAAGTTGTAGAGAGGAAACAAGCTCAACAAAAAATGTATCATGATAAGAGTTCCAGTGAAAGAGTGTTCAAGGTAAATGATAGGGTGAGAGTTAGGAACATGGCTAAAGGTTATGGCACTGTACAATGCAAAGTGGATAACTGGTGTCATTGACAAGGTATGTGGATCTAGGACATATTTAGTGAAATGTGGTAACTCTTTGAGGTATGTTCATGTGGATTACATCATTCAGGCACATGACGAGATGAATGTAGCACCAGGACATGATGATAAACTTGACACATTTTCAGATGATCATCATCATGATGATGTCAAAGATGATGTTTCCCAGCATCCACTCACTGTGTCAACTGATTGTAGTGATGATATGTCTGTCACTGATAATGCACAGAGTGCAAGTAAAACCCCTGTAAAACTTGATGGAGGGAATAGTCCTAGAAGATCAAACAGAGTTAGGAGACCTGTAATTAAATTAGACCTCTAATTATCTGAATTGTGAACAGGCCTTTCAAAACTGTTTAGTGCTTTTGAACTTATACAATCCTTTATGAGTGTTGATGGTAAGGTACTGTTGACTTTCAGCATCAACAGAGACCTGAGCATATGCTTGGGACAAGTCTAACTTAGTGAAAATGGTTCCACCTGTTAGTGCAGCAAACAAATCTTGAGATGTGGGTAAGGGATATTGCTCATCCTCAACAGCTTGGTTAATGGTAACTTTATAATCACCACATAGTCTAACAGATTTATCAGCTTTAGGTACAATTACTATTGGAGCAGCCCAATTGCTCTTGGCGGTTTTCACAATACTCACAAGTCTGTCTAATTCCTTCTCAACCTCACCTTTCAATGCACAAGGAACAGGCCTGGACTTAGCATATATGGGTGTAACATCTTTGTCAATGGTGATATGAGCTTCATAACCCTTTATACCACCCTGTCCCTTTACAAATAAAATCTTGTATTTTTCAAGCAATTTCTCAAGACCTGGAATACTGTTACACATTCTAACACTAAATATCTCCTTCCAGTCCATCTCATGTTCACACAACCAGTTCTTACCTAACAAAGTTGGTCTATTCACATAACTAGCTATAATTAATGGCAACTTTAAATTCTGATTTTTGTACTTTACCTCACACTCTAATTTACCTTCTGTGTTCAAAATCTCTCCAGTATAAGTTCTCAACTTGACACCTGAGTCTTCTAAAGGCACATGCGTAAATAGTTTCTCATACATATCTTTACTAATTATGGGCGTTTAGCACGTTGAGTGTGGAGTTGCCCAGGTGGATAGTGATCCCACGGTACTGAAGGTTGGTAGTCTTTTTGGATACAAGAGGTACATGCGGGAGTGACTTCTTAACATACATCAAACATGTGTGAGTAGAACTAGGATCATAATACACATAATTGGGCAGACTGAGTGGGGGCTTACCATTAGGTGTGAGACACTCCTGCAGACACACAATATCGATGTCCTCAGTCACAACTTTGTGGTGTAGGTCAGGGTATCGTTTTCTAAGGGATGAGATGTTGCAACTAATCACCTTCACCGCTCTGTATCTTTGTCTGGTATTAACACTGGCCATTATGAACTGTATTTGGAAAGAAGCAAAAGGCACTGTATGATACTGTGCTTTTCTATGCTGCCTGTCCCTTCGGCAGGCAGTAGGCCATTTAACCTTTTTGAAACATTTCTGGAGCATGTGCGGCTCAACAATTGTTGTAAGTCAGTGGCAGACAACAAAACACTTTGGTTACACTCGACATCACCACCATTTTCTCTTTGTGTTTGTTCATCTTCACTGACCATGTCCACAGAGGCATCAATAGAACTGTTACCAGTATCACTATTTTCCTCTGCATAGACAATAGTTCCTGGTGGGTCTTGAGTTTCCACATCTGGTACTGACATCTGAATGTCTTCAGTTTGACTGTAATCTTTCCATAGCTGCTGCACTGTGTTGGTGGTGTTCTTTTTCTGTAGTGTATCACAGAGGCTCTTCAACATATCAGTTTGAGCTGTAAATGGAGCTTTGAGTGCTTTAATTTCATTTTTCAAATCATTGATCTCTTCACGGGGCGTGTTGACAGCTACCTGTTGTATCGGTACGTCTGTGTTGCCCCATACTGATCTTTCGATGACTGCTGGTGATGATCCTGGAGCTTTGGTGGGTGGGTGGGCCAGGGCTTGGCCGTAGGGAGTACCCTAGCAGCATTAGTGTTTCTTGAGACCTGCCTGGGTGGCGGGTCTGGGCGCTGAAGGGGCGTAGGAGCTCTAGGGCAGTCATGGTGCCATACAGGAACTCCATATGTTTTGCAGTCAATACACTTGTGTTGAACGACACCCCATTGAGCAGCTGTATCTCTGCAAGCCTGTGTTGCATGTTGTGTTGAGCAGAGACCACACCACGGCTTAGTCGAGGGGCATAACCGGGCCACATGGCCCCGGTGTTGACAATTGCAACACCTACGGGTAGGGGGTTGATAGAGAGTTACCTTCAGAGTCCGATAGGCACCACGGACTCGAATAAGAACATAAGAACATAAGAAAATAAGGAGTCTGCAATAGGCCGGTTGGCCTGTGCATGGCAGCTCCTGTCGAGAGTTACTACCACTCTCTATCATCCATGAATCTATCTAGCCTCCTTTTGAAACTTTCCAGAGTTCCCGCACTTACTACAAAGTTGCTAAGCTTGTTCCACTCGTCCACCACCCTATTTGTGAACCAGTTTCTTCCTATCTCCCTCCTAAACCTAAACTTATCCAACTTGAATCCGTTGCTCCGAGACCTATCCTGCTCGGATATTATAAGAACTTTATCTATATCCCCTTTATTGATTCCTTTCACCCACTTAAATACTTCTATCATATAAGAACATAAGAACATAAGAAAGTGGGATACTGCAGGAGGCCGACTGGCCCATACAGGGCAGATCCCTTTCACACCCATCCCAGCACTTCCATGTGCCTATCCAACTTCGTCTTGAAGCTCCCTAGCGTCCCCGATCCTACTATAGCACTCGGTAGCCTATTCCACATATCCACAATTCTATTACCAAACCAGTGCTTGCCTATATCCTTTCTGAATCGGAATTTATCTAATTTAAAGCCATTTGTTCTAGTTATTTCGTTATTACTGAGCTTCAGAGCATCTTCCATTTTACCCTTGTTAATCCCACTTACCCACTTGTACACCTCTATCATATCTCCCCTAACTCTACGCCTCTCTAATGAATGTAAGCCTAAGCTTTTCAGTCTTTCTTCATATGGAAGGTTTCTAATATTATGGATCATTTTTGTCATTCTTCTTTGTACTCTCTCCAAAGAATCTATGTCCATTCTATTATAAGGACACCAGAACTGAACCGCATAATCCATGTGTGGCCTCACTAATGCTAGGTAAAGTTTCAAGATAACGTCAGCAGTTCTGTTACTCACAGACCTAGATATGAACCCAAGAATCCTGTTTGCCTTGTTGCGAACGCTAATACATTGTTTTCTAGGTCTCAAGTCGTTGCTAACAAATACACCTAGATCTTTTTCACAAACTGAGTTTTCTATTTCCGTGTTACCTAGTTTATACTTAACGTTTGTATTCGTCTTCCTATCTGTAGTACCTTGCATTTATCAGTATTAAAATTCATTTGCCAGTCTACTGACCACTCATGTAAGGTATCTAGATCTCTTTGAAGGTGTTCAAAGTCACTGTCTGAATTTATCACTCTCCCCATTTTGGTATCATCTGCAAATTTACTAATCCTACTAGTTATACCTAAATCAAGATCATTAATGAATATAACAAACAGCAGAGGGCCTAATACAGATCCCTGGGGAACTCCGCTTTTGACCGCACCCCAGTCTGACTTAAATCCATTTATGCTGACTCTTTGTTTCCTACCAGTTAACCATGACCTAATCCATTTTAATAATGATCCACCTATTCCATGTGCTTCTACCTTCCTTATCAATCTCTCATGAGGGACTCTATCGAATGCTTTACTGAAATCTAAATAAATTATATCATATGACTTATCATTATCTACCGCTTCATATACTTCTGAGAAAAAGCTAAGCAAATTTGTGAGACAAGAACGTCCCTGGGTGAACCCGTGCTGAGAAGAATGAATTAAGTTGAATGTTTCAAGGTGGCTTCTGATTTTCGTAGCAATAATTGACTCTAGCAACTTGCCTATGATTGACGTGAGACTAATGGGACGGTAATTTGATGCAATTGATTTATCACCTTTTTTGAAAATCGGAACTACATTTGCAAGTTTCCAAGCTTCTGGCACTAGGCCCGATTCTAATGACTTATTAAATAAAACTGCTAATGGATTACTCAACTCATCTCTACATTCTTTTAATACTCTAGCATATACCTCGTCTGGACCAGGCGATTTATGAGGCTTCAGTTTGTTAATTACTTTAAGCACATCGTTACTAGTAATATTGATATTCATCAACATATTTTCTATACTGTCGTTATATACCTTATGAACTTCTGGAAACTGTGCTAGGTTTTCATTTGTGAATACGGAGCGAAAATGACTATTTAACGTACTACACATTTCTAACTCATCATCAGTCATTTCTCCTGTCGTAGTTTTAAGGGGACCTATTGTATCTCTAACCTTTGATTTATACAGTTGATAAAAAGCTTTGGGGTTATTTTTCGATTCGTTTGCTACCTTGATTTCATAATTTCTCTTTGCTTTCCTAATTTCTGTTTTTACCTGTCTTGTTAGGTTCTGATAGTAACCAAGCAAGTGATTTTCGCCTTTCTTAACTTTTCTATATACTCCTTTCTTTTTCCCTAGAAGATCTAAGAGTCTATTATTCATCCATTTTGGTTGGTTCCGTATCGATCTGAATTTTCTTTTAGGGATGTGTTTATTTTGAGCATTATTGATTGTCGCAATAAATTGTTCATAAGTAGCTGCTAAATTAAATTCGGGGTTATCTCGTCCTAAGTTGACAGTTTCCGGAGGTGTGGGGGGGATTAATCTTTTGACCATAGGGTCATCCCTTAGGTCTCTCCTTAAGCTACCGTAATTAGCCTTCCTAAAATCCGGGATCAAGGCCGAATTTTCCTTCTTCCTGCCATCCCATATTGTGTTAAAATATATGGCTTTATGATCACTGTTTCCTATTTCGTCTCCAATCCCAACATCTTTTACTAGATTTTCATTATTACTGAGAACTAAATCGAGGATATTATTTCCTCTAGTGGGCGAGTTTATGAATTGATATAAAAACTATCTTGTACTACTTCTAGAAAATCTTCAGATTCATTATCGCTAAGTTGATTTTTCCAATCTATGCCTGAAAAGTTGAAATCGCCCAGAATA